>NC_142519.1:35068214-35140714 GCF_964205215.1 Stylophora pistillata | reverse complement strand
GTAGACACCAGTTTACCCGTAGACGAATTACGAGTACGAGAGTACGAGAAGGACGAGCTACATTATGGAGAAACGAGTGAGTTTTTTTAAGACATTTTGAATTGTTTGACACCTTGGCAATGTTATTGCAAGGCTGTTGAAATATTTTTGCCAAATTTTAAATTTTAGCGGTAAAGAAAGCGCGTCAAACTGGCGTGACTTTGGATCTCAAATGCGAGGGTTGAACTCTGAAACGATATCAATTTGTGGCGGTAATTTGGGGGATTTCTGAGAATTTCTCCAACGGTTGTGTCTCCCAGAAGCACTAGCATTGAAAAATATGGCATGGGAGTCAATACTGAAGTTGACAATCAAATGGCGGAGTTTGCGATAACGAGTGTCGTACGCTCGCGCTTTCGAAGAAGAAGCATATCATTGGCGTACTTTCTAAAGACAGAACATTCGTAATGAAGAATTTTGGATACATTTGATAGACTTAATTAAACAATTTAGTTCACTTATTTCTGAAGAAAAAGAGCAATCCTTGCCGCCGCGGCCGCCATTTTTGTAAACAAGCGTTACAAATTCCTGCGTGTTAACTCTTCGGGTATCTTAATCAAATTAGCTACGCACATGAACATTTTACATGTATGGGTACACTGCCCGTACCCGTACTCCGATTTCGGGATATCTTAATGTCTCTATTAACTAAATACAAGAGCCGTTGACGAAAATACTTTACAAAAAAACATTTTAAAAAAGTGGTCTTTTCAACAATGGCTTTTACGGCCAAGATATTGTCATGGCGTTTTCGCCACCTGAATATTGTAGGTTGTTTGCTTTAAAGGGGAGATGACGGGTACCCTAGGACCCCCCCTGGCCAGAGGTCCCTTTACCAGTCGTGTTAATACACATTTTTTCTATTTTATCAGTTTTTGGCACCTCGAAAGAATTTCGCTAATATATGATATTCGCCCTCTTTTCGATTTTTTTTTTTTTAGGGGGGGGATGTAGTTCTAAACTGTAGCCTTCTGAAAACCTCCAATGCGAGTGAAAGTTAATGCAGCTGTGTGATGATTCAACTCTGCTATTGCAAACTCGAAAAACCTTCAAGTACTAGACAATTTGTAGGTACATTTATGCTAAAAATTACCTTTCATAGCCTCTCATCATTTAGGAATAAAATTACCATTATGATAACCCCTGAGAATGTCTCGTCGTCTTGTAAAAATGATAGAGACGTAGTTTGGAAACAGTAGAAATGAAGCTCTCGATAATACCTTAATTTCATTTTCAGGATCAACGATGTCTTATTCAGTAGACCTTTTAACACATAAACGAAGACTTGAACTGGTTTGGTAAGAATATGAATGGTATTTTAGGACGATATATTAGGATCCAAGTTGCTGTGCCTCATCAATGAAATAATGAAAGAGTTTCAAAGTAGCAGCTTGTAAGAGTATACAACATTGAGAGGGAAGACAAGGCAGGTATAAGAATTAAGTTTTTGGTGTTCATTAAACTTGGTTGTTTGGGTTAAAAAACAATTATTATTACTCCACAAACTATGAGTCAGGGCGTAAAATTGCACCTAATACAGGCCCCAATGCGACTAAATTTTTCACTTTGGCGACCAAATCCTGAAAATTAGTCGCTAAATTGGCGACTAGAATTTCTAATCACACCTTACCCAGAGATCTAGTGATTGTTGAAGATTTGGAAAGATAAATCTGCAGCGAAGTTCCTCGTTAAGCTCGTTTCCAAAACGCAGCACATGCACGATGTCCAACGTAAATCTACCGTCACTAGACGTCATCTTAGATTTAGGTAACCTCTAAGTTTGTATATGATACATTCTAGTGTCCCCTTTGCAGCTCGTGCGAATTTAACGGGCTCATTTTTTGTTTGTATGACTGTATCACTATAATATGATAATCTATCTAGTAATGAGTGACAGGGTAAAAAACATTTTGTGTGCGTGTGTGTGTGTGTGTCATAATGGCCACCAACTTTTTGGAATTGGCTACCACTTTAAAATATTTAGGAGCCAAGTGGCTACCGGAAAAAAAAGTTAATTTTACGCCCTGAGTGAGCTCCTTAGCTATCTAGTGATAATTTTAAAAGTTCTTGAAATGTTCAAGGTGTTCGAAAGGAAGGACCGCTTTCTGCATTTTTCTTAGGATCCCCTCTCCCCAGCCTCCGAATGGCTCTATCATAGACACGTCCACATCTCTCGACCATCCGCCCAGGACATCAATGATGATATTAAGTTGTTTGATGGTGTATCCTGGATACTGCTGAGCCATCTCCCACCTCAAAGGACCATACTTTGCACTCTTCTCCTCGGTCTTCGTCAGCCGGTTGTCCATCTATGGGCACGGCATCTCCACAGCTATCAACTCTTTCCTCTTGATGTCAATGAAATGCGCATCTACTCTGTTCTGCTTCACAAACCTGTGCACCGCATACACTGGAACATCCCAGAAAGTCTTGGCCTCCTGGGACTCATAGACTGGTTTAGGATCTACGGACAAGTACCAGGGTGGGACCACATCTATCAGTTCCAAATCCCTCAGCTTCTCGAAAAACAAGACCTTGACCTTATTATTATTATTATTATTATTATTATTATTATTAAGTTAATACGGAAGAGATTCAAAACTTTTCTCTCAGTTAGAGACTTTTTAAACTTGTTTTGTAATATTTATACCTTGATTATGATCATCATTATGATTATTATAAGAAGTGTGTATCCATGAGCTTTTCTGGAATTTTTACTGGACATTTTGACGCATTTGTTTTCGATTTTTAAGCATTTCATCGTAATTTTTGTAAATACTTTTAGTGATTATAGTGAATAAAGATTATTATTAAAAAAATTATTATTATTATTATTATTACTATTATTATTATTTTCATGCGTAATTCTTCAAAAATTGAGACAGTTCCTCTTTTTGAAAGGGATATTTTTCAAATAATTTTTCAAATTAATCATAAATTAGATGTTATTAATAATAAAAAGTGGACGATTAAGTAAAGTAAATCGGATCTAAACAAGTTGAAAATTAAAATTTAATAATTTAAGTTTGATAATAAAAATTAACGGTAAAAAACTACGACGTTTCGAAGTCTGCATGACCTCATTATCAAGTAAAATGTTAAAACTGATGTAAATTGTAGCTCAGAGATTATATACAAATAAAATGTGATAACTTCATTAGAATAATGAGCGTTCATTGTTATTGGTGTTTAGCATGTCAGATCGTGCAGTATATGTTTAAATAAATACTTTTGCACGTATTGAGTCAGACTGCGTGTTTAGCTTTGGTTTTTGTTCGCGAATGAATAACATTTCGTGAATTAGGCAGTCCATTTTCCCGCGGCATTTCTTGAGAACGGAAAACATTTCCTCTAGGCTAGTGGACGCTACACTGTGGGCTTCTTTCAGATGCTTGCCAATGACAGAGGCTTTATGTTCTTCTATGCGTTGATGAAGATGGCGTGTGGTATAACCGATATAATCCGCATCGCACGAATCACATTTAAAAGTGTAAACAACGCATTGGTGGTTAATTAAAGCGGGCTTCTCTTCTTGTATCTTGAGCTTTCCCTCGATCTTACGACTCGTGAAAACTGGTTGTAGGTCAGTTCCGATTTTCCGGCCAAGATCTTTCAGCTGATGTCTTACTGTGTCGGCCGATTTTTGGTCTTTAAATGGTAAAGTTATTCTGACAGGTTTTTGTGTAGCCGCGTCAAGTTCAGTTGGGGTTTCGTGACGGCTTTGGATCGTAGAACTCGTGTACCAGGCGATAGCTGAGTTGATGAGTTTCACTGGGTACTTAAGCTTAGTAAACATCCGCTTGAGATGCTGGCATTCCTTCGTAAAAGATTCTTTCGTTGATGACAGGCGGTAAGCTCGGTTCAGCATTGTATTCAGCAGAGATCTTTTGTAACGCTGATCGACATGGCTCTGGTAATGTAAGAGCAGTCCTGTATCAGTTGGTTTATGATATACGCTTGTTGTCAGGTGGCAACCGTTTTTCTCAATCATCATACCGAGGAATGGAAGCTTGTTGTTTTCAGCAATTTCCATTGTGAACTGTATGGCAGGATGGCATTCGTTCAATGTTGAAAGGAAGGCTGTTGCGGCTTGAATATTTGGCATCGTGGCTAATGTGTCTCAACAAATGTCATCGCCGAGGAGCTAAGATCAAAAGTGAAACAGAATGCTATGTTAAAGATGGAAATGAACACCACCTATGACGAAATCCGCCAACAATGTTCACCGTTACAGTACATGCTTACCTTACGCGTTATGACAGATCTTCGAAAGAAACTTTACGAAGACGTAATGACCAACCACACGAGCAAGATTGCAAGGTTAATCAACAAGGAATTTGACGTTGACGAACACATTACAAACATCTCATCGTACCGACTGTCATTCTTTGAAAAGTTAGTTCTCTGCCGTGGTTTGAAATTCTCCATCGCTCAACCTGTGCCAGCTCGTGATGTAAAAGCCAGCTTTGAAAAAGCTTACTGGCGACTTGAACCCACATTACCGGAGGACCAAAAAGAATTAGCCGCCGCGACTCTTCGCTCGATTGCCCTGAATTATATTCAAAGGAGAGGCCCAAGACCACCCAAAGCACTGCAACAAGCCATAAATCAGCTTAGACGAAGAGAAGACATTGTCATTACAAAACCCGACAAAGGATCTGGCGTAGTAGTAATGGACAAGACAGAGTACATCCGTCTACTAAGTGATGCTTATCATAAACCAACTGATACAGGACTGCTCTTACATTACCAGAGCCATGTCGATCAGCGTTACAAAAGATCTCTGCTGAATACAATGCTGAACCGAGCTTACCGCCTGTCATCAACGAAAGAATCTTTTACGAAGGAATGCCAGCATCTCAAGCGGATGTTTACTAAGCTTAAGTACCCAGTGAAACTCATCAACTCAGCTATCGCCTGGTACACGAGTTCTACGATCCAAAGCCGTCACGAAACCCCAACTGAACTTGACGCGGCTACACAAAAACCTGTCAGAATAACTTTACCATTTAAAGACCAAAAATCGGCCGACACAGTAAGACATCAGCTGAAAGATCTTGGCCGGAAAATCGGAACTGACCTACAACCAGTTTTCACGAGTCGTAAGATCGAGGGAAAGCTCAAGATACAAGAAGAGAAGCCCGCTTTAATTAACCACCAATGCGTTGTTTACACTTTTAAATGTGATTCGTGCGATGCGGATTATATCGGTTATACCACACGCCATCTTCATCAACGCATAGAAGAACATAAAGCCTCTGTCATTGGCAAGCATCTGAAAGAAGCCCACAGTGTAGCGTCCACTAGCCTAGAGGAAATGTTTTCCGTTCTCAAGAAATGCCGCGGGAAAATGGACTGCCTAATTCACGAAATGTTATTCATTCGCGAACAAAAACCAAAGCTAAACACGCAGTCTGACTCAATACGTGCAAAAGTATTTATTTAAACATATACTGCACGATCTGACATGCTAAACACCAATAACAATGAACGCTCATTATTCTAATGAAGTTATCACATTTTATTTGTATATAATCTCTGAGCTACAATTTAAATCAGTTTTAACATTTTACTTGATAATGAGGTCATGCAGACTTCGAAACGTCGTAGTTTTTTACCGTTAATTTTTATTATCAAATGTATTTCTAAACATTCTCTGATTAGAATAATTTAAGTGGTAGATATAATTGAGAATGTGATATATGTTGAAAAATCACAGCACTTCATATAAATGTAAATGATGTATTAAGTCAAAAAGAAGCTGAGTAAGTAAAGGAAATGACCGGGACTGAATTAAACACGTTGAAAGTTAAATCTACAGCAAGTCATATTGATAAAAAAACATAAGTAAAGGAAGTAAATTATTTCAATACGGAGAAAGTTAAAAAACTTCGGCACGTCATATTGATAAAAATATGAGTAATAATATGAAAATAAATGATTTTTAAATCATTTACTTTACTTACTCATATCTTCTATCTTTTTTCTTTTTTGTTTAATGACACGGAAAAAGTCATTGCTTGAAAGGGCATGCTCTATCAGAGTACAGAGTACGAAGCTGAGCTAAAGCTGTCGCGCCATCTGCCAATTTGTACTTTGTCTACCTTTTCCTGGTTAACTGAAGGTGAAAAATTCGGGAAAAGCGAGCATTCGAGTAGCAACAGAAGAGCCAAAAAAGGTTTGTAAACATGCTAAGCGCCGTAATTTGCATTTTCATAATGTGGGCAGAGACGAAAATCCTCAATTAAAGAGAAAACGAAATGGACAGTCAGTTTTGAAGGTTTTCGCGCAGTGACCAGATTGTAAACTTGCACTATGTTACATCTTTTTCTATATTCCGCACCATTTTTGCCTTATACAATTGTTAGAGCAGAAGAAGCCCGATCTCGCAAAATGACCCTTTCGTTAACATGCAAATACGTTGACGTGTGCAATGGCCGAAATGTAGGGGTTTGTGTGGGAACAAACGGCCGGGCTCTCGACTCAAAATAGGGAGCTTAAGGTTAAGCAACCACGACGAAAGGGACAACGACGACCTCAAGTAATCGCGGAGGGACTGGGACGAGGGCGTCGTTTTTAGCGGGAAAATGAAACTTAAGCAGTGAAGTTGCTCAACGACGACGACGTCTGAAATTTTTGGTTATTCTCACTTCGTCAGTTTAAGAAATGACATCGTTCAGAGACCTCCAAAACCTTCTTCTCAGTCATGGATCAAATTTTCACCTATATCGGAAGTTCGAGAGTAGGTTATTCAATTCTTGAACATCAAAAGTCCAAGGAATTATTAAGCGTTTGCTTTATTTACAATAATTTACGCATGATAAAAGTTTAAAATATAAAATTGACGGAAGTTATTTGAGATTTAAATTCAGTTCTAAGTGTTACTGGTATAAACAAACCTATTTTGCCCAAGGCTTGCCTGATTTTCAACATGCTTTAGCCTGATATGTTCTACCTTTGATGCTCCTTCCTTTGGCGGGCAAACGACGCAAGTCTGTCAATTTAATCAATGCCAGCTAGCGATCGGCACAGATCAGTCGTCGCGCTTCACACAAGAATACTATTTTTTCCCGTGTGATTTTGTCGGAATAATTTTTATGGCTGTAAATCTAGATCTTTATCAAACATTTTGAAAATAGATTCGCAAAACCTGAGAGGTATTCAAACTCATGTTGACACACCGATCTGAAAAATTCTTTGCTGTTTAAAGCGTCTCGACGGAAGAACAGCAACACACAAAATTTTTTAGTAGCAATAAACCGGCAGTTCCATAAACACAACTTTTGACCGAACGCAGAGGTGTATTGCACCGCCAGTTAAACCTTTTCATTCAATAAAAATGATGAACAGCACTCTTTCATAAAATATACTCAAATAAATTTAAACCTAACGTGGTCGCTTTCACCGCTTGACTTGACATCTGTTGTGCGGAGGAAGGAAAATGAGTTTGTGGGTTTTCGAATTTTATTTGTTTAAAAAACTGAACAGGGAGGTTTAAATCAACCGAAGAAGCGAATACAAACTACAATCTGCCATAGACTGTCAAAAAAACGGCAAAAAAGCCGCACCTTTTGATGAGAAAAACTGCTTCGAAGTTCAGAAGTTCACGACGACGTGAAACTGGTCCATCTCAAGTCGTCGACGATAAGACGAAGACGGAATTCTTGGTTCGCTCTTGCGCAGTGACGTTCTCGCTACTTCCGGTCGTCGTCCTCCGTTCGTCGTCGTGGTTGCTTAAGCTCCCTAATATCTTAACTAGTTCTGAATAAAACAAACTTAACTCGCCCAAGAGATGTTTTCTTTACATTGAGTGAGTTTCTTGGGCGGTTTCGGTTCAGCTGCTTTTCCTTCTTTAAAATCCTTTCCAAAGGTAGGACACCGTATGAAGCCAAGCCAACGTTTTTGCGGTGATATCTGCCATTTTGAAAATGGGTCAAAGGATAGCAAAGGACTCTGGATATTGTCTTGTATTTCTGTGGGATGCCTGTAGTCAATTCTTGATATTCTTTAATTTTCCGTATCTCGTAGCAATGAATGAATTTTTCAGTAATCGGATCCTTGTTTGGGCAAGGTTGTTCCTTCATAGAAAAACATCAAATCCTATATAAATATCAATTTAGATTCAGGAAAAGATACTCCACTGAACAGGCTATTCTTGAAATTACAGACAATTTAAAGCTAGCAAACAAATCACATGTGGTCTCTTTCTTGATTTGTCAAAGGCCTTTGACACAGTAAATCACAGCATTCTACTGTCTAAGCTCTCTTTATATGGCGTTCGAGGAGTCTCGCATAAATGGTTTGAGAGTTATTTTCAAAATCGTAACCAATATGTCAAACTTGATTCCACAAGATCTGCCAATGAAAATATAACATGTGGCATACGTCAAGGCTCAACTCTAGGTCCACTCTTATTTCTACTCTATGTTAATGATTTACCAAATTGCACTGATAAACTCTCATTGCGGATCTTTGCTGATGATACTCACTTGTCAGTTTTTACTACAGACAACCCACATCATCTAGAATCTGTTATGAATCATGAACTTAAACAAATTTATAAATACCGTGCACTAAATAAGTTGTCTATTAATTTTTCCAAAACTAATTACATGTTAATTTCATCTTCTAGATACCACCCCACGATAAATATTGAAAACATTGAATCAAAGAATTATATAAAATACCTGGGAGTCTACATCGATAAGCACCTAAATTGGCAACTGCAAATACAACCTATAAACAATAAAATAGCAAGAAACATTGCAATTTGTACTATATGGAGACATTATGTCGAATTTAATATGTTAAAGTAATTATACTATGCTTTGATATATCCCTATTTAAGCTATGGTATAACTGCCTGGGGCTGTGCCACCAATGCTAACTTAAAATGCCTCTGTATTAAGCAGAAGAAATGTCTTCGTAGCATCTTCTTTGCAAATGCTAGAGAGAATGCCAATCCCTATTGTAAACTATTACGAATTCTAAAGTTGGAAGCTATTTATAAATTCAGAATATGCTGTCTTACGTATAAGATTAATTTTAAAAGTGATATTCCAGATATCTTTCTTGATATCCTGACCCCAGCATCTGAAAAACATAGTTATAATACAAGATTTGCTACTAATAATAACTTTTTTAGACCAAGAGTATCCACCAACATGGAAAATCATCTTTTATATTCTCTGCTTCAAAGATATGGGAAACTGTACCCACTTATCTTAAGTATATGCCTTACAATAATTTCAAAAGAAAATGGAAACATCAACTTTTACTCAACCAAACCTGATCATTTTACTTTGCGGCTGATCTACTCTAAGTTATTTACTTTACTGCTTATATACTTTTATTATAGGCTGCTATCTATTTATCTATTTATATGACCATTACGGTGTCCAACTAGAAAGCCTTTGCTACTTTGGACACCGTGCACCTCTCAAACTTATCTTTAGAGCCAATTATTACTATTATTCTTCCCTCTTTCTCTTACTTTTCAATGTATATTAACTTCTACTAATAGTGTGAAATAAAGTTCAAAAGGTGAAAATACACGATTTTGAGGAGAGGTCATCGCTATTTTATCACAAACTGATTTAGGAAATGTTGATACGAGGAAGGCGTACGTTTTTGTTCTTAACCATAAAATGTCACGAAATCTACCGATTCACCTCACCTTGCGTAGGGTTTATTGCGAAATCGATATCGCTCAATGGTCTCAACATACTCCATAATTAACTACGAATGCGAACAGGCCCTAAGTGTGTACGGCCTGTTTTCGTACTTCATAACGTGTTTGATAAACAAATTAAGGCCGCTGAAAGATGCCCGACATTCCCCGAAAATCCAGGGGTTTTTGATTAGCTGCTACTTTTCGCTACATTCAACTACAGTCCCAGAAATTTCGCGCAGTGATTTCTTCGACTGATCTCACTTACTAATCTTGGTATTTAACTGCAAGTGCACAATTCCTTCCAATGCTACGCTCAGTTGCCAACACATTCCACGGAATCTCCTTCAGGCGTCTTGTTCCTTCTAATTTCCTTATGTGGCAAGTGCGGCAGTGGTTTAGTCACTTTTCCCCCCTCCTTTTCCGACGGAAGTCTCCCAAGGAGAGACCGATTACTCTTCATGTATTTTTTAGCTCAATAACCCAACATTTTATTAGCTCCCTTCATTCGGGGGAACTAAAGTTCTGTATGTGTACTCTCAATCTAACACAAACAATTATAAAAACAAAATCGTTTTTAATTGTAAGCAGTTACAAATCAATATATTCTTTCTTCTCCATTTAAATAGTCCAGCTACTAACGCTAAAAAACATCATCGATCTTGTTGAGGAGAAACAGTATCACTTGTCAGGCTTGGAAAATGTTCACAACAAATGATGAAGAAATCAAGTATCAAGGTGTGTCCACACTAATAAATGTATTGAATACTGCTGCATGGTATTATCGTCACAATAAAAAATACCACAACACCACCAAGTCAAAGAACAAGAAAGGAAAAGTTAAATGAAACACTGTTACTATTTTTTTGGCATTACAGTGACCCAGAGAAATAAGAGACCTAAAAGAACGCATGTAAAGTTTAAATTTAAATAAGAAAAAAATGTGTCTAGAATGTAAGCAATAGTCGAAAGATTAGTTCTCGAAATTAATTAGGTTACATTATAAACTCACTCCCACAAGTCACCTGAATTTTAAGCTGCTCTCATCTAACAAGTAATGCTTTTAATATTTACACGATGTGAAAATCACTTTTCAAATGAAGATTTAGGAGCTACCCCTTTCCCGATAAAGGTAAAACAGTTTTCTGAATATGAAGTGACAAAACAAAACAAAACAAAAAAACAAACAAAAAAAGAAAAAAAGGAAAAAAGCAATCAGTCTGGCTATACATGTAGCAAACAGTCCAGGTTAAAAGAACTGATGGCAACTCAATTTATGCAGAATTTCTACAAAATGCCAACAAAATGAATTTTTCATAACTCCACAGAATACATGGTATTCTCAAAATCTTCACAAATGACAATTACCTAACAGTCGCTGTGTAAACCATTACACAATATGATACCATCACTTTAGATACACCTAAATTCAAAATTGTCTGTTATCATTACAAAAAAAGCATCCTATAAACAGTTACAAGAGTTATGTTCGGGCTTCCTGGAATAAGTACAAATTATTTGTTGCTGCTACTGCTATAATGTTCTCTTGTGGGTGCCAAGCAGTGTGAAGAATCTTATGACTAAAGTCCAAGCATTCTACTGTGATATCATCTTTCTTTCTCTTTCCCGTTACTGCTACACGACGAGGCTTCAAAATCTGCCGTGGCTTACTAAACTCCCGTGATGCCTCTAAACAAACATCCTGTTTATCATTTCTGTCAAAGATGTGAAAGAAGTTGTTGTAAGAACCAGTCATTATGGACCTGAAAGTGGAAAAAAAGAAAGAAATGAATATCTAAATGACTTAATAAACAGGTTAGCAGCTTACTGATCAGTACAATGACTATAAATAACATCAATCCAAAAGTTCTACTTCCTTAGTCATTCTGCCACCAGTTGCACCATTACAAGAAAACATTGAGGAAACCATTAATTCAAAGTTTGGCATCTTAGTTGTTGTATGTTGTAACTGAAAACACTCAGTCTCCCTTTGCATGTTATTTAGGCAAAGTTAACTTGGAAATAATTTACATGTGCCTGTCAACATTAACGTTATTAAGCCTTTTATGATGAATCTGGTTTCAACAGAACTTCTAGAGATCATTGTCATTGTTTACAAGGCCCAAATAAAAGGTAACACTTGGGATGTATAAAGAAAAAAAAAAAAAACAGGACAAGCCACAACTCAAATACATTATGCAAGGACACAAGAGTCATTTCTCTTTTCTTTGTTTTGACTATCTGACTCTTTTTGCATTTCCATTGCCGACATTGTTTAAGTATTACAACGTAGTTCTAATTCAACTTTTTTCATGCACTGGATCAATGTAGGCAATCCTAAGCGGGCAAGATGGGCCCATCTTGCTTGCTTGGGTAGCCAATCACAACACAGGATTTGCTTCATATTAGCCATGGGAACTGCCAGCTGTATAATAAACGAATAATCTTAAACACCTAATTGATTCATACGTACGGTAAGATGACAACTGGGTTTCCATTTACCATCATTTTTATCTTATGCATAAATGACCTTTGTTAAGCAAGGAGTTCCTTCACAGACAAGAAAAATATTGACATCCATTGCTCTTCAAGAAATCTCACAGCTAATATAACTAATATATGACTAAACATTTTGGAGAAAAAGGAAACTTTACAGGAGAAGTGCATCACCTTTAACTTACCCATCATTTCCATTCCAAACACATTCAAACTTGTCAAAGATGCAATCATTTTCATATAGTGAGCATAACTTGCTTCTAAGGTAATCATGAACATTGTAGACCTCCACTGGTTTGCTTTCCATGTTAAGATCCCATACTTTAACAGTTAAGTAGTCACGCGTCAACATGTACCGGCCACTGTGGCTGAATCTCACATCTGATATTGATGAAATGATCTCTGAGAAAAAAGATCTTGCCCCAGGATCCTCTGGTTCCTCAAACACTACAATTGGAACAATTGGTTATTCATAGCAGTGTTTGCATTATTTGGGAGCTACAGAAGAGGTCTTCACTAATCTTCTTACCATAACCACCAAAGGTGCCATATTTTTACATTGCAATTGACAGAGGTGAGTGAGCTTACAAAGCAACCAATCAAGAAAACACTAAAAGGCAGTCTATGACTACATGTGCCTACTGTTGTATAGTTGATTATTGCAGTAAAAACACAGTGTGGTGTAAAATGCGAAGGGGTCAATGAACAGCTCATGTCAATGCTAAACTTGTTACAAAAGGAGGACTTGGTCAGAGCAGAGTTTATGCGCTGGTCAATTGACAGGCCGGGGACAAAGCAGGAAATTAGTAGAATATGCACATGTATCAAATGTACATCAAATTAGTTTCAATACAAAATTTTGCCACTTTGCACACTGTGTGTACCTAGTGCCGTGGATGTTCCTACTCTTCTTGAGTCTGAAGGTACAAGGTTCAAGCTGCAGCCAAGCAAACCTATTTTTTTTGCCTTTTTCTTTCTTTTTCCCTTCCTTTCATTTTATCACTTCAATTTAAAATTCTTCTTCAAATGACATGTTAGATATGTTCAGAGTAAATGCACATGTAGCTCTTATATTCAAATTGATAACAAGGTCAAAATGCAGAGCTGATGCCCTGAAAAAAAAATTTAACTAGACCCAAAAAAACCACAAACAAGTCTGAAGAAACCCAATCAGATTCATTTAGTGATGCCCAGTGTTAGAACTTAACCAGGAAGAGTCACAAGAAAAGTTAGGAGTGTCTTGTGATAGTCTTCAATTTTCAAAACCACGAGGAACTTGGGGGGAGGTTTACAGACTTACACAACACTATAACAAAGTGCCTACAGCCTTCCTAGGGGGAGGGCACAGTAGGCACAAAAACATGAAGCTGCAACTGTATGTTCAAAGAAAAGGCACAAAAACTTACTTTTAGTATGCCTGTCACACAATGCAGATTGTCTCATGTCACATAACCTGACAGTTCCTTTACTGCTACTGTATGCAAATGTACTGCACTCTATTGGATGAAACTCTGCTGCTGTAATTACTTCAGTGAGTTCCTCCATGTTTGCTGGTTTGATATCAACAATATCTAATTAACTGTTAAAAAAGTTTGGGTTTCATTTCTTTCACTTCCTCTGTTGAAATGGACACACTTTCTAAAAAACAAGACACTTTTGTCATACGTCACCAGGAAATAAACTGTTCCTCTGGTTGCAGACATAAATAAAGGCTGTCAATAAGGACCACATCCCATAACACCTGTTATGGTTGAGCTATCACAGTGTTATGGGTGAAGATTGTGATACTGTTGCGTTACCATTTGGTACATATTACCCTGCTTCACTTAATGACAGCCCTACAAATAAAATAATTCCTGTACTGTACAACACTTTCTCTTCTAATTAGTACAAACAGAGTGCCTTGCATCCAGTAATTAGCTATTTATATTTCACTGCACTGATATTACTGTGGTACTCATACACATAACTGACAGATATTGGCCTCAGGAAATGACAGACAATTAATCATGGTAAAGCTCAATATGTTCCAGTTCAGTTCAAAGAGTATAATGAATCAGAAAAAGGGTAGAAAAAGAAGATAGCCCTGTCTTTTAAGTTTTGTCCATGAAGCTAAACAAGTATCATGTCTAGTATAATTCTTGCTCTGTAAAAAGAAAATAGTTCTTGTGCTGTACTTTGTACTAAAGAAAACACAATCGCATGAAATGCAAAATTGAAGTGGAGCATAAAAGAAAGAGAATAAGCAATTCAGAAGTAATCAAATTCATAACTAAAAAATGTTACTTTACATGGAAAAGGATACTATAACTCTGATCATTGATCCCAAGATGCCACAAGTTGATCCTCAGATCATCTGCCGATAGGTATGTCTCATCATCACTGTTTAGTGATATCGAATTGATGTGGTATGTGTGAGCATTTGCATATACTCTTCTAGGACTTGCTTCCACCACTAGCTCAGAGGGCTTAAAAATAGGTACCCTCAGTGATGTTACGTCCTCAGGATTTCTTGGTACCCCCTGGTCATCTCGTAGGTTGAAGTTACTCGCAGCAAAGCACCGTTCAGAAATTTTCCATAATTTAACAGTTTTATCTGCAAACAGAAAAATAACTATTTGTTTCAATCCATGATTAAAGTCTACATTGATGTGCAAGCATAAGCATTTTCCAAGCCAAGCACTTTGATTAACATTGAGACTTCACTGACATAGGTGGCTGGTTTGAAAAGTGCAACCACATGGCTACAAAAAATGGGTTTTACCGTAACCAGTTCATGTAAGCATATGTTACAAATATCCCATCAAACAAATTTAACGCTGAAAAAAATTATCCTTCCAAGTAAACTAGTATCAGTAACACTGTAACTTTAATCACTGTAACAAGTGATTTGAGAAAGAACCTTCTTTTTGGGCTATTTCTGAACGAAAGAAAGCGATAAGGAATCAGAAGTACCGCTGTTATGTCCCACCAAGTAACGCATGTAGCTTTGGAACTTAATATTCTACAAAAATTCTGCAAATATAAGTTTGATTAGCGTTTTGAGTTAAAGCAGTTGCAAGTCCCTCTACTGTAATTCACGTTATCGCAATTTCAAAGCTCTAGAGTCTAAACGTTAACATCAACTCCAGTTTCAATCCCGGGTGCAAAAAGTGAAATTGAGTGCAACAATTTTACGAGCTTCTGATCGAGCGAATTTCACACAAGAACACTGCCCTGTCACACCATTGTTTGATTAGTCTAGAGACGTATAAACATGATGTGCCCCACGTAGTGAGCTATTACCCACACAAATGTACAATATCAGAACCGAAACAACCTGCTGACACACCTATCGAAGGGAAGCAGGACAAATCTATCGAACTGACATTTATTTGGGTTTCAAGTGTCGTGTTCCAAAATTAACTGGTGGTGTTATGTGGTAAAACGAGTAAATAAATAATAAACCTATACCATTAGTTGAGAGCAAAAAGTGCGACGCGTTTCGCCGCTTTAACCACTTGATCTTATTTATCTTCTCTTCGATCTCCAAACTCTTTAGATAATCGAACTCTGGTTCGTGACTTTGGAAAGTACTGTACACGTTGTATTCACCATAATGCTGCGATCCCTTCGGCTGGAATAAAAATTAAAAAGAGAAAAGATTTACTCATGAAAAGCGATTACGAAAAACGCAGTTAACACCTACAGGAATTTATGAACAACCGGTCATTTACTTCCAAAAATTCTCACCGCTTCTTCTTTCTGAAAGATAACAATCCTGCCTCCCTTATCACCAGTTGCAAGAAGCTCGCCATCGTGGTTAAATTCAACGGTTGAAACGATATCAGCTGAAAATCAGAAACATTTACATGAGTGTAAATGCTTTTAAAGTACAAGTGAACAAATTTGTACCTTGCGTAGATAACTAGTTGGTCTAAGCTTTAACAGACCAAACTTAGCGCCTAACCGAGTAACGGTTCTAAGCTAGAGCCTTTTTTACCTTCTGTGAGATCCTCGTCTAATGTCCCCTTTACCTGCGAAAAGCACCACTGTACTTCTCCTCCATCTTCTGCAGACACAAAATATTATGATGATCATCTTTTACAATGACTAGTTCTGTAACACTGATACGATATTTGTATTTAACATCGGCAAATACTTACTTGCCATCGCATTAACGGCAATATACACCTATAAAGCGACACATAGATGTCCTAAAACTGAATTTCACCCTAGAGAAAGACCAAATACAGATGAAAGGCCAGGATGGCCTGAGATTGTAACCTCACATAGATGTCAGCGAAGGAAATCCAACATGGATGCCGCTCAACACGAAGGTGTGACGTCAAAATGAAGAGAAAACGAAATTACCAGATTTGGGTATGCTTTCCAAATATGGAAAATTAAATCTTAGCGCCAAGCTTTAAATTCTCTACTCCATGAGAGGTTTCACTATAGGAAAATTTCATCTTCGCTTTTTTTAAACCAAATGAAAATCGAGGCGTTAAAGAAAGTGGGACATTTAACAGTCACAAACCGATAAAACGGAGATAGGTTATGGCGTTGTTCCTCCAATGAGCTAACCATAACAAAGTTATCAACACACCTTTGTCACCTTTACGTTTTTCCTCCTTGTCCTTTTGTTTGGACCCATTTCGTTTATCGCCGTGACTTAACTTTGGGCTATGATGATGGCCTATATCTACAGGATAATAAAATTGTAAATGGTACAAATCAATTGGAAAGGGAGTGATCATAGGCTCGTTATTGTTTCAATTTGACGCTACTTGACTATTTCAGCACGTACAGATATTCTGAAATTATAATAAAGCACGGCAAAATTTTAATTTATAGCTTCACTAGTAAGTTGTTTGAGACCTTTGAATACGTTCTGTAATTAAATTTAGCAGCTAACAACTTGAGGGATTGTTCCGGATGTTTACTCTGAAAAAACTGATATTACTTTACCGCAGATTTTTCACGCAAATTCACTCGAAAAAATTAATTCAAACACTGAACCAGATTAAAATAACACTATACCTCGCGATAGTAAAAGTATTCTGGACCTCGAAAGAGTGGGGAGAATTTTCTCTGAATGAAAAGTTCAATTCGGCTCGTTAAAAGCTGCTAAATGGTGAAATTAAACTCGAGAAATTGGTATAATTGTAATTAATACTTATTTCAGCGATCTTAAATATCCATAACAGGCCATTACGGAGGATTTTGTCATAATTAACAGTTCTTGTTTTATGGCGTTGGTTCACCAGAGGCGTTGAAAAAACAATGCGAAACGTGAGCAGATGTGAACGGCGACGGCCTTCGGCAGTTTCCATGAAGACACATCTGAGACTAACGGTTTACACGAGTTTCGTGACTTCCAGTTGGTTTGTACACATTTGTTTCGATATCGGAAAAAAATTGAGAAGGGAAAGAGTTTGATTGAGTTCAGAGTTTCAAATGATGTTAAAATTATAGATTTTACGTAAACTTTTATCACCTACTATATAATATAAATCATAGACCACGGTAGCGTTCCTTGTAGACATTAGACCTGACCGAGTGCTATTCTTTGCGGCATCGAATGACACGAAACACAATGCAATGTCATTGCGATCTCCCTAGACCGCGTTAATACCGTGACAAATCTGGCGCAGATCTACATGCAGATTAGAACTGAACTGATCGACTCCTGCCCCTTCCAGTATTGATGGATGTTTGGTCGAATTAGAGATCATGTTTTCTAAAATATTCCTTCCATCTAGTTTTCAACGACTACTATACTGTTTACACAATCACTTCGAATTTCGAAGCCGCAAACAAGACGAGAATGTTCTAGTTTTTTTTTTTTTTTTTTTTTTTTTTTTAATTTTTTATGATTTTATCGATGCGCTCACTTTAGCAGTTTATGTGATTTGCTATGAATTCCTAGGCCGAAAGTCTTTGGTTCTTATAGTTCATTAGTATAACATACAAAAGCAGGTTTGTGAACGCATAGTCGCCACTTGGGGAATGAGCGTGAAATGTACCGCATCGTGCTGGCCGTAGGCCTTACAATCACGATCCCATGTCTTCGTTCTAGGTTGGTATCACTTAAACAATTTCGAATTCAGTAAAAAATAAGTCAATTGTTTGTTTCCTTCTTTGTTATTTGAGTCTTCGAAATTGAACTTTGAGGCCATTGTACACAAGCTTAGTTGTTTGTATTTCTCATGAAAGGAACATTTCGATTGTGGGAAAAGTCGAAGCTTGCTGAACGAAAACGAGTGTTTCTATAATCCTTTGTTTGACAAGGCTTTGATAATTCCACCATATGTGCCGATTATGAAACCTGATTAAAATTCTTCATTACGGTGCGACTCACAGCACGTTGACTTTAAAAGCGAATCGTGCCGTACAGTTTTGAGTCGTCTTTTGTCTCGAAACTGTGAGGATATCTACTGCTTCACGTTAATTGGTTCCCCTCGTTTATGAATTTCAAACGGATTCGACCAAGAATCTATTAACTGAAACAAACTGGAGCTCTTGACCTGTTAAAAAGTAAACAACGCTGGCTCGCACAGAACTCAAGTAATTAATTCACTTTAGTGCTCAAAAGTGATTTCAATGAAAAAAATAGGAGGCTTTACTTACGGTGAAGCTTATCCTTCAAGACTTGCATGGCTCTTCAGGTCATCGGATCGCCTAAAAAAAGCGAATCAAAGGGTGTAGATACATTTGAATGTCGTAACTTGAATTCTGCTCAACACCGCCAATAATTTCGTGGTTCTTCGGGTATAAATTATTCCAAATGAGCTGGCGAATGGCTTGGAATGAGAAAGGCCTGGTGGCAAGGTTGCGCTTTGACAAGAAGAAGTTAAAATGGCGACAGCTCAGGTTGGGGTGTAGTATGAATTATCGTTTACTTTACGTGCTTCGGACGCCGGGTTTTACACAGAACAACGTACACCACTGTGGGAGAAACATCTTTTTTTACTTTTACGATATTTTTTTTAGGTATCTACTGATGATCCATCAAAACGAAATGTTAAAGTTTTCATCCAGAGGGACTACTCGCGCGGAACTGCTTGTCGCTTTCAAAACAAGTTTCCACCTGAATTAGAAGGAAAGGTAAGTCTGAGGATGTGCTTTTGACTCTGTATTATTAGTATCGTTTTGATTTTTCACCCAAACTAACATCTGCACTGGCTGGTCGAGACAAAGTCTGTATAATTTCATGTTTGTTGTCTAATTATATAACGGTGGGTCCGGTCAACTGGTCGATCAAGTTTGTTGCTACTATTTTATTAGATGTCACAGGTGTACATCATGTTGGCGTTATTTCCCGATTTTTTTTTTTTTTTTTGTGTGTGTGAAATATTCGTTTGAAATACTAGGAAACTAGTTTTTCGCAAATTTAAGAAAGCGAGCGATCAATGATTTCTAAGCTTGCATGTTAACAAACTCTAAAAAAAACCTGAGTTGACGGGAAGGGTTGTGATGGTTGACCATGAGCAAAAAGTGGGCGAGGAGAAAGGCTGATTTGGCTCAAAATCTGCAAGCTGTTAGGAGAGTCTGAGGAGAAGAAACCCTCCTGGAAATGTTTTTGAGTTCAGAAATACAGTTTACAATGTTTTCAAGGGAATTACCGTTATGGAAAATGTTTTGAAAAATGTTCAAGTTTTAATACAACATACCTTCTGATTGGTTGAAATTATATAATTTAACAGAGTTCCAAAGCACAGTAAGTATAATTTACTAGGTTATAGTAGACAAAGTTTCTGACTTTTCTGATTTTTTTGGGCAATGTTACCCAAATTAAATGTCCCTTAAAGCTTCCTCATTTGTTGAGTATCAATTATTGATAGGTTTGATCCTTTTACTCCGAAGATCACACCCGTAATACTCCCATCCATTCTCAGTAGATTTTCTTTTAAATTAGACAAGAAGGGTTTTAAACTTCAGCATTTTGGGAAACATTTGACATATTCCTGTTTATCTTAACCTGATCACTCTCAAGATGTCATTAGGAACTGTCCTTACTACATACATACATTCATAAACTTGATTTTGTCTCCAATTTATAGAGTAGCACTCAAATGCTGATATCTTTGAGTTAATCACATTTGATAACTAATACAATTATAACAGCAAGTTAATTATAATCACAATTCAAATACCTTACTACCTGAACAACTAATTTGCTGAATAACTTAGCATATACTACATTTCAAGATTAAAATTTCACTGGTGCAATTCTTATGATGTTAGTGTAAAGAATTTGGTCTTGGATCAAGTAATAATCCCCTTGTTGATATTTACCTTTATTCTCACCACTTGTTTACTTGACAGTTGATACTTAATAGTGTATTGTAAGAAGAAATTTCATTTTGGTCACTGATGGTGCTACCTATTTGTATGTATTAACCATCAAATTGTGACAAGGGGGATTATTATACATTAGACTGACTACAAAAACTCTGATTGTTCAAGAACATTCAGTCAATGCACAATAGCATGTGATGTTGACAGGATCACCCAATGTCTGAAGCAGATGTTGGGTCAAGTTTGCTTACTTTCCAAGCCCATTTAGTGTTCTTAAACTTTTGCAAACTCAGAGAGAAGTGTCTTCTTTTGCTGATTGTTTAAAAAATCTATAATTATACAATTTTTAATTCAGTTTTTACATGATATCATGAATTATCAAACCTTGTATCTGTGTTATCAGCCTGACTGCCTTCAGCTTTGGCAGATAACTCAGACCTGACCACTAATAATTCTGGATACAATGTGCAACCTTATCCAATAATTGTTTATTATAAGGATTATGCTCACCAAGTGGGATGGGGAAGTAGTAATGGTATCAGTAATATCAGCTTTTAGGACTAGTCCCCCGAGTTTTATTTCTTTCTAAGTTCTCAAAGAGTTGGACTTTTTTATAGCTGTGGGTCTGTCTTATTGAAACTAAAGCAGATTTAAGAGATTTCTTGTTTTGATCCATAAAAGATTGTGTAATATCATTGACAATTAAAAATAATGAATTATGGAAGCAGCTTACAGTCATGTTTAAATATTAGAGAGATGATTTCAAAAGGGAATGTCGCACCTCTAATGCTGCAATATTTTCATATCATTGATAGAACCCTGAGTAAAACCTGAGTAAAATGATGGAAATTATAAAGAATATTAGGGCCATTGTTGTTTATTTTCTGTCTGACATTTTAACATGGTCTTGACATCTTGTGAGTCATGCATTCCACTTTTTACTCCCCCTTTTTGTCCACATTCTGGAAATTTCCCCAGCTTAATTACCTATTATTTTGATGAGTGACACATGCTGAGCCTCACAATCCTTGGGCCTTCCCTCTGTTTATAGTATCAAGCAGTTCAATCAAGTATCAGCAAGTGTGTATAAATTATTAGAATGACCTTGATTACATGTGTTTGCTTGTTCAATACATTCAAATTGAAAGTTTTAAAAAAAACAAAACAATAACAAAGCTAATTGTCACTTTAGAACAGTATAGCTTGCTAAATTTGCAGATAGCACTCAAAGGTCATACCCAAGTAAATATATTTTTCAAAATTTGAATCTTTCTTTCCTTTTTTCTTTCAGCTTGAAAGGAGTCAGTTTGAGCAAACAGTCAACCACATCAATGAAATATTTGATGAAGCTGAGGAAGTTGGTCCCAGAACCTACCTAGAAGGGTGTTTGGGTTGTGTTACCGCTTATCTTATATTCATGTGTATACAGACTCAATACAATAAGGTGAGGTTTAGTGAAACTGGTGGTATATTGCAGTTTTGGAGTCAAAGGATAGGATGTCTGTGAAAAGAATGTAACAGCAGCAAGTTTTCAGTACTGTCAACACACTATTTGTAATACTTGCAATACAATACTTGCACCATTTGTTTTCTACAAATTATATTAATCATTTTTCACTGCTTAATACAAGGTAACAGAAACTTACAATGTAAACATTAACCACTTTTGCAGAAGCGATGATATTTCTGGTACTAAAAATGCGAACAATGCAATATAAACAGCTCCGATAATCTTTGGGATATTTGCACTAGTTAACTTTTACAAAGCATAGTGAAATGTGCTGGTCAAGATTGAAAGAAACTAAAATTATGATTCAGTAGAAATACCTCTTTTTTTGTTCACTTATCTTATTTAAAGTGCCCCTGAGATCAAAATTTTCGTACATCATTTTTTTCCATTTTCTTGTTCAGTGTGTCTCCTTCACCTTCTCTGCCAAATTTCAGTTTAGACCGAGCACCAGAAATATCTTTTTTCGGGCTGTTAAATTCATGATTTCGTGTCCGCCATTATTTGATCCTGTTGCGGAAGTTGATCGCAAGACTCAGAGGAAGTGACGTCAAAGGCTCAATGCGAAAATCTCACATGGCAAAATGTCAAGCAAACATAACAGAGTGCTTTATTTTATTCTTACAAAAACTAAACAAAAATGACTGGGCATTGATGCATAATTCAAAGCTGAAGTAATCGTGCAGACCATGCTGCAGGTATTTCTCTCCATCAGAGCCTTGCAAATAGATCAGGGCGGGAAAAACGGATGCGATTTGTGCGACCTCGCCAAGTAAACCTCAATCCGACAGAAATATTTGTGATCTACTCCGAACACTTCTCGGAGGACTGTTTCGAGAGATCTGTGTACTTTGAAGGATCTAGGCGAAGAATTCTGTCAGGTTCAGTGCCTACCGTTCAAGAAGAGAAGGGACACGAAAAACCGTCCTCGGTGCGATCTCGGCGCCGGAAAACGAAGTCTACGAACCTCCATGAATTTTGTCACCTTTACATATGAGCTGATCAATATCCACCTTTAACAACTCTCTGGCAGAATACCTTACACAAAGGAAAGTACTCGTGAACATTGTAAATAAGAATGATAAAATAACCGAATTGAGGATTGAGATTTCTGACCTCAAAGAGCTCACTTATATACAAAAGAGATGAAAAATATAATTGTGTGCTCTGATTCTAAAAAAAGCTGGCATTAATATCAGCGAAAGCAGAACAAACGGCTTAAAGTGCACCTACACCCAAAAAATTTTTTTCGCTTAACGAAGTAAGCTTATTTTTTTGAGTAGTTCTGCGCAAAAATTTTTTTATTTGCTCAAATCTTCAATTTTCTATGCCCAGTCAAAATACGGAAAATCGGCCGCCATCTTGCCCCACGACCGAGTTTAAAGAAGAATGGCTCTAGCGGGTAATGTGACGTCAAATCGAGAACACGAAAGTCTGCATCTCACACATTTTCACTTGTTTGGGAAGATTGTCGTCGATATCGTCCGAAATATGCCGACTAGGTGTGTTGTATGAAGATTGTATGGAGCGCGATACCCTCTTGCAAATTTCGCACGTTGCTACATCCTTCTACAACACACTTAGTCGGCATATTTTCGGACAATTATCGACTACAACCTTCCCAAACAAGTGAAAATGTGTGAAAAGCAGACTTTCGTGTTCTCGATTTGACGTCACATTACCCACTAGAGCCATTCCTCTTTAAACTCGGTCGTGGGGCAAGATGGCGGCCGATTTTCCGTATTTTGACTGGGCATAGAAAATTGAAGATTTGAGCAAATAAAAAAATTTTTGCGCAGAACTACTCAAAAAAATAAGCTTACTTCGTTAAGCGAAAAAAATTTTTTGGGTGTAGGTGCACTTTAAGACACAGAGCGTAAAAACACTTTAAAATGTAGGCTTGCAGCCAAAAAACCGAGAAAATGAAAATTTCTTTAAAAACCTGTCAAACTATCAACCATCTGACAGCCAAGTCAGCGTGCTATCAAAGGGTCTCAAATTCATCCCAATGCCCGTGACAAACGAATTTAAAATTGGGCCAACTTTTGCGAGATTTATTCGCAAGACGAATGCGCCTCTGTTACACCTTTCACAGACAAAACAAAGAACCACTTCTGTTTCATATCGAACTAAATGCCACCGGCTCAGTCTTCTATCGCCGTTCAGAGCTACTTGGGAAATTGTCATAACACTACTTGCAGACTGCATCTAAGCCAAAAAATACTTTGTAACGCAATGAGGTCACAGCTCTAAAAGAGTTGAAACAAACTCTGCTTTAAACCTCGCCGAAGCAACACAACAATAGTCATCATGAATAAGACAGAAAAAACAAAAGAGGCCAAAGTGCAACTCAACAACAGAGTTCACTTCAAACCTCTCAAAGCTCCGATAGTAAAAAACACGTAGGAAAGGGTTAATGAGATCATTGACCAAAGGCATCAGGGAAAACACATTGATGGCTTAGAAATGGCTTTCACAAACTCCCAATATCCGCCTTCGGATACACAATTAGCCATTGCCGAAAACTATTTTTACTAATCACCCGATCATTTCTTACAAAAAGGGAAAATCCCTTACGACAAGCAAAAATACAGTTCGAAGGCGATAAAGCAATACGACCACAAAAGCCACATGGAGAGTCCGTGCTGTTCTGTGTTTATCTTTTTTCGCATGACAAAAATTCATCGTTTGTCAGCGCAAAACTATCCATAGAAGCTCCAGATGATTTCTGGGACAATTCATTGTCTGAAAAAGTGGACATTTCCCGACTGACAACGAAACAGTTCTCAAAAAAGTAATATGTGTGATTCTCTGTGCAGCGAACAAAGAGAGTTGTGACAAAACAAAGCATAAGTTTGTTGAGCCTTTGACGTCATGATGACGTTTCTGCAAGCTCGGCTGGAACATGTTTTCAGCAATGGCAGACGATTTTTGGACGACTTTGAAGCGGTAAAAATTGGTCATCGAAGGTTTGTTTTGAGTTTTTAATGGCAAAAAGGGTCTTAACTTGACCCAATTCAACATTGGGTGAACAATTTGGCCAAAATAAAATGGTCAATTTTCATCTCAGGGGCACTTAAAGTGAATGAAATATTTTTTTAAACTGAAATTTCTGTACAGAACTAAGGATGACTCAGGGCTAAGAATAGTGAAAAGAGTGAAATATAGTATATCAAACACCTCTGTTTGAAATATGGACTTCTTGTCTGCTTGGTTTAATATACTATGGTCTTGAAATTCAGTAAATGGTTTGAATGCTGGGATAACATGTGAAAGTGTAGTGTGATTGTCTGGGTGAGTGTAGTCCTGAGAAGGACTGTTGTCAGTAGTGGTGACTGATGTTTCGACAACCTGTGCGGAAGTCATCATCAGAGTCAAGTGAATAGTTGTTGTCAGTAGAATGTTCTTGGTCCAGTTCATGTAAAATGATTGGTCAGTTTTGCTATGATGTTTTGTGACAGGGGAACTCTAATTAATATGCAATGAAATGGTCAAGAATGAAGGAAATTCAAAATGAATCTAAGGATCGGAAACTAATAGTATGACAACAGTGTAAGATTTTAAAGATAATATTTTATGGTTGCGAAGAACTGTTTGAAACCTTTTATTCTGTCTTGGCAGTGTTTAAAGAGACTTGCAGAATACATAAATGAACAGAACCAAAGTGTTTTTGTTCCAAGGGGACTAATGATCACCAACCCCATGGACAGGGGACTTCGAGTTGTATCCTTTTACTTAAATTATATAAATTTATGGCAAATGTAGCAAGGGTATTTTAGATGGTACCCTTTGGGTAAAGTTGAATTAAATGCAACCTTGGGCTTACAATCAGTTTGGCTCTTTGTCAGTGGTTGTAAGCAAGACTGTCAGTGGAAGAATGGAATTTTTCATCCTCACAATTGTGTGCTTGTGGTTTCATTGTGCATGCTCAGATTCCCATGAAATTTCTGTCAGGTAGTTACTTTGCATGTCTTCATAGAATCCACATTCCTCCTACACATCAGCAAGGCTGTGCTGCAAGAAAAATTGAAGGGAGCCCATTGCTCTGAAACTGTGAAATCCAGGGTGCCCAGCATATACTTTTTATGAAAAAAGATTCCTGTGTAACCTAACAGCAAAAGTAAGGTGCCAGGGGCCACTGCACACTGCTAGACCACAGCTCTGAACAGAGAGCCACAAGTAAAAAGAGAGCATTGAGAATTTAGTCTTTTGTAGATTTTGGTGTCATAAACATATCAAATTCAGGTCTTATGTGACTGACTGATTTATTACACCCTGCAGGTTTACCTTTAAAGAATCTATTTTTTGTTTTGAAGAGAACCATTATTTGAATATTTCCTTAACAGTCCATCACAGATTGAAATTGTGGTTGTCAGCTCATCAGATCAGAGGTGACCTGTTGAACAATGTGTGATATCCTGCAAATATGAATCTTGTACAGCACAACATCCTTGTGGTGTTATAAATTGCACTCTCTTGAAGGCTGAGATACAGTCAAGAACCTGAATCACTTCTGTTACTATATTTTAGTGCATAGTTGCTAAAAAAATGTTTACAAACTTTGCTTGCATTTGCATGCACAAGCAATAATGTATCTAGCTTTTTGTACATTTAAATAACATATGATCAAATCATGATTTTCAAGAATTTGATGTGTTAATTAAATGAATGCACTTTCAATTAGGTGCATGCACAGAAAATTACAAGTTACATTTAACTTTTCTGTGAGGAATTTATTTAGAGATTGTTATTGTGCATATTGGTAAATGATAGGAAACTGAGTAGAGGTGGAGTGTAAGATAAGAGATCTCTGCTGTAAATGTACTTATGATTTTACATCTTGTGGTATCATTGTAATGTTTGTATCTGGTTTACGGTACCCAATGATTGCATGCCATGTGCATAGGGTATAGTTAGTCACTGTAATAAATACACTAGGGTGCACTCTATCTAAACAACAATCATTTCCCAGTGTAAATGCCTTGTACCCAAAACAGCATTGCATAAAAACTTCTCCATTTGTTCATAGAGATGGGTTTAATTGTACATGATTTACCTTTTGTAAAGACACAAACCACAACTGAGAGAGGACAGAACTGCCCTGATTATCATTGCTCGCAAGTGTAAACATACCAACCAGTGTAACAAGTATTCTTATCCTTTTCCTTGCTTAGATGATATTCAATGTAATAAATCTGTTTTTTAAGAAATCAGAGGCTTTGAAATCACTCATGCTATATGTTAAAAGTAAACTAGCAGAGAAATTCCGAAGGAAGGTTATCTACTAGTTATTGCCAAAAGAACAATTCATGCTAAGTGACCTTTAAGGAAGTGAAAACAGTCAAACAGGAGTGTGTAACTATATGTGGGCAATACATGAATGCGAAGAATTACAGCAATTTTTTCTGGTACACTTGCTTGTTTTTGCTTGATTAAGGTAGATCTGTACATGTATTTATTTTATTGCAAACAATTCAGAAAGGTGTATTCGATGCTGCACTTAATTCATTGTTGAAATAAACAAGAACTTTATTAATTTTATGATCTCATTTTTATGTTTGGTCAAAAATTGAAAAAAAAAATTAAAATGATAACAGAATGATATTATACCCAAATGAAATTTGCCAGTGTGCCAAAATGTTGCTAGATTATCAAATTTTAATAAAAGCCCATCAGAACTATCCCAATATCTTGATCAGGAAGTACTCTACCTTCTTGAAGCTCGCTAAGTTTAAAGAATCTGATCCTACCAATGCGTCGGCCAACTTGTTGGCCAACGTGTCAGCCAACAGTCGGTCAACTGTTGGTCAACTTTCGGCCAACGCTTTGGCCACTGTTTATCTTGTAACATACAAGATGCGTCGGTGGTGCCTCAACCTTTGCCGACTTCTCGTGGTGATCTACAGTAGGGTTGATTTCTTGATTATAACCTGGTATCTTGATCTGATAAAAGTCGCATGTTTTGCACAATAGTACTATGGTCATCTTGAACCAAAAATTGCTCGCATGGGTTGCAAGATGAAAAAAGTTCTGCAAGGTTATATTACTGTTGTCTCATTGCCATACTTTCTTCAGAATTTAGAAATTAATTCTAAAGTAAAGGGAAACCCGGCTTGAATGTTTCAAGGGATGGGCGAGAGGCTGCCAGTGTGTAAGATAAATTTGCCTTCGCCAGCTGTTTTTTAGGGGCTGAGATGATAAGTAGTGGGAGGTAACCTATAATTTTTTTTTTGTGGTGCCCAAAATACAGTGCTCTGCTCCTTGCAGCTTCTTTTCTATTTGTATCTAGCCCTAGGGAAAGCAACCTTGTTCCCAGGGCTTTTCCCCTTTTGAATATTTTGGCGGGCGGGAAAATATTCAAAAAGGGAAAAGCCCCAGGAACGTTCAATCCTTCATTTTGCATGTATATCAAACATTTCAAACAGTCACTTTCAATCGACATCTGATTCTCTTCCCCCATTCTGCCTCTCAAGGTAGCCTTTCTACTATCCAATTGAATGGTGGGACAGATTCAGGTGCTCGTGTTGTGTAAACTGCACTGCTTGGAATGTGGCACTTTTTTTCTTTCTTTTTTTTTTTTTTGCGCTTATTTTCTCACGCGACTCGAGCTTACCTCAAAGGGCGGATAATGCTATCCGACGGATAAATCGCTATCTAGCGGATAAGTGATAACAAAACGTACTGCGCTATCCAGCAGACAAGGGCTTATCCACCGGATAAAGTTATCCAACCTTTGAACCACTAAAGCCGAGGCGGGACTTCCGACTTCGGACTTCCGACTTCAGACCTCCGAAGCCGGAAGTCCCTCCTTGGCTTTAGTAGTTCGAACAACTGGGGCCTGGAAAGCACGAAAAAAAATTATGCCTGGTCTGCAGGCTGGGGATTCTCTCACATTTATAAATTGTGACTTGTTAGACGTCAGGGGGCCATATTCCACCAACTTAACGACAGGCATCTACACCGTTGTCACGCAATACTTTCTGGCGTGACAAACCATATCGCTGGGGTCCAGCTAAGGCAATTTGAAAACAACATGGCGGAAGTGTAGTCCGAACTGAGGGGTAAGTGAAAACGTGTTTATAAACCGTTGTAATTACGAACTGCACTCTGCGTAGGTTTATGAAAGTTGGATATCTAATCGAATGCCTCATTGATTTTGCTAACTGAAAAAATGTAAATGTAGGGTAACGCGAACAACGGAGTTAGTGCAGTCGGAACGGAACAGCCAGATCGATCTCACCTCACTGTCATTCATGGGATGCAAGAATGCCCGGGGATACACCCATCAGAAGATTGAATGTATTACCTAGACCATTTGTTTTAAAAATGTTCTTAAATGATGCGAGTTTATTTAAGGTGGATTTAGAAGGGTGAACAGTTGGTTGGAAAGTCCGAAATAAAGATGTGAAGCTATTGATCTGCGACGTGAACATGCTTGAATCTGGAATCTTTTCAGCAGCACAGTAACATAAGCTGATCGCTATACAAGTTGACTGATTAAAATTACTAATAATTGTCACGGACCAGCAGCAGTGTTTTCTGTTACATCCAGATCGCACTGGGTCTAAATAGGTATGGCAAATATTTTTCTGTATGTTTTCACTTCCTAGCAGGTTTTACACCTCTTAGAGTATCCGGTCGTTTCGCCACCGAGTTGTTTCGCCAACGTCTCGTTCGCCAACGTCTCATTCGCCAACGTCTCGTTCGCCAACGTCTCGTTCGCCAATGTCTCATTCGCCAACGTCTCATTCGCCAACGTCTTGTTCGCCAATGTCTCGTTCGCCAACGTGTTAGGTTGATTTGCCAACATCCTATGTCAATTCGCCAACGTCCTACTTGTCAATTCGCTAACGTCTAAATAAAAGTTTGCCTTCACTTGTGTGTGTTGTCATTTATTTTCCTGCACGTGCATTCAAGAGCAAACTCAGATGATAGGTGGTAGGTGTGACTTATGTTGGTTATTGTTGTCCGTTTCATAACAACTTAGCGCTTCATTGGAGAGATGCTTTTGGACGTGATCTAAACAGCTCTTTAAACACGGCGGCGAACGCAAGCGACAAACAAATTTTTTTCCCCTTCTCTCGTTTTCGTTAACACCATTTATAACCTGCCATGCAGTTATAAAAGATAAGGTCTCATTCTGCCGAGAGCGGAATAAAGAAGCCCAGAAGAAGCCCAGAAGAAGCCCAGAAGAAGCCCAGAAGAAGCCCAGAAGAAGCCCAAGGAGTGCACAAGGCTAACTTGGGCAAAACCCAGAGTCATCAACAAGTAGACTACAGTTCAGTGACTTACCACTGGGTAGGTCCCATAAAAAAAAAAAAACAGCTCCTTTAGGAGCTACCACAATATGAGAAAGAAATGACCAACTTGCAGTTGTGTGTTACTCTGTTCTTCCACCTTACTCTTTTGCAGCCACTTAGTCCTGTCCAAAAAGCGACATCGCTCAAAAGTAAGAAGGTGTGAAATCACACTTACTTTGTTCCGTGAGGCTTGACAACAACAGCGTTTCTTTACAATCCTTGCATCAATGGTTGAAAAGAGACACGCACGCAGTTTTCTTTCCTTTCTTTTCACAAAGAGGTAATTTCCAGGATCAAATTTTTTTACCTGCCTAGCTCTGTTTATTTTATGTTGGTTGCCGTTTAATGAGACAAAGCCTCGGGCACAATAGTTATTAACACTCTCTTTTTAAAGATGCCTTTACCATTGCAAAACATGCAAATTGATCTGAAGTCAGTCAAGCGAAACTGGCAGTGACTCAAGGATCAGGATTGCATTCTAAACATCAATAAGCAACTTTTTTTTCCTTAGTCTTGGATATCTGACGTTGGCAAATTGACCAGTAGGATGTTGGTGAATCAACCTAACATGTTGATGAACGAGTCGTTGGTGAAACGACCGCAATTCCTTCTTAGAAGTCACCTAATATGTACTTCATATTTTATCAAAAGTTTTGCAGGTAGATAACAGCAGCATAAAGTCGTAACTCATAGGGCTTTGTTAATTCCGCTGGACACGTGGTGTATGTAGCTTTTGAGAAAAGGTATGTCAAAATTTCTTTACTGAGTTAGGTAAAGGATTTGAATTACAGTCTCTTTGTCTTCGTCCAGAAGTCTTTTCATCCAAGTCTTTTTGTCCAAAAGTCTTTTCGTCCAAGTCTTTTCGGCCAAAAGTATTTTCACCTAAGTCTGTTTGTTTACTTGTTAAGTTTTTTGTTGAAGCAAATAAATAACTTTTGTTATTATGCATTTTGGCTATAATCATCTCATATCCAACAAGCACGAGTAGAATAACTGATTTATTAAAAACGCCCCCAAGATATTACACAAATCTCACCAAATCTTATGTTTTCTAGCTCCTTTTAATTTTAAGCTAATGCATATGCTTACCATATTTGTAGATTATGGTATATTGGCTCATATACCATATAATGGCTAAGCCAATAAATAGTCTTGAATTGCATTACCCAATGATCCAGTTTTTAAAAATACAAAAATTATTATAGATAAGGCTATACAAAGCACTAGTTGCAAGCCACTGCCATTTGGGTATGTCGGACATGTAGTGATGTTACACTTCGTTGCCTTTTACGCTCATTAGACGCTTAACAATGAGCCTAATATTCCCATTTCTTTCGCGTGAAATAATTAAACGGCAAGCAAGTTTTTATTTTAGCCACTATTTAATAAATTATATTGCGTTACAACTTCATTCATTCTCTGTGTATTAAATTCATGATGTTGAATTCGTAAACGAAGATTGGTGAACCAAATGGGCAATGGCTCACACTGATAAGTTCTTTATATAGCCTTATCTATAATATATTTTTAAAAACTGGATCATTGGATTATGCAATTCAAGAATTTCTATTAGCTTAGCCATTATATGGTATATGAGCCAATATACCATAATCTACAAATTAATATGGTAAGCTTAAAATTAAAAGCTAAAAAAACTTAAGAATTGGTGAGATTTGTGTAATATCTTGGGGGCGTTTTTAATAAAACAGTTATTCTACTCGTGCTTGTTGGATATGAGATGATTATAGCCAACTCGGCGCTACGTGCCTCATTGGCTATCTATCATCTCATATCCAACACACACTCATGGAATAATTGTTAAATATAATATTATAGTTATTTATTTGCTTCACGGAAAGACTTAAAGACTTAAGATGAAAATACTTTTGGACAAAAAGACTTTTTGGATGAAAAGATTTGGACGAAAGGACTCTTGGACGAAAAGACCGAACACCAAGGATTTGAATGTTAATTAAAACTTGTTTCAAAACAGGTTAAGGAGTTTGAGCTGCAATTTTTTTAGAAACCCAATTATATCACACGCTGCTGACCATACTCATGGAAGGAAAAATATCTCACGCTGAGGAGCTGCTAAAATCGTCAACCTTGGACAAAAAAGAGGAGGCGGTCAACATTTTAATTGGAATTTCCAAACAAGGAAACGAGGAAGCCACAGCTACCTTAGCAAAATGTCTAAAGGACAGAGAGGGAATTGATGCAGAGAATGAACATGAAGTGATGTGGTGTGTCAATACAAAAGAAGAGGACAAAAGACTTCAACACGCTGTAGAAGTCCTTTATAATTCTATGAAAAAGAATGATGAAGACAAGCTTGCTCTTCAAGATATTGATGAGGCTCTGAAGAAAGCAGAGGCAAAACTCAAGGTATTTGAATTGTATGATTTTGAATTAATTCAACAAGATTCATTTTGTATCTGGAACAGTTATGTGGCTCTAACCTGAACCCAGGTCTCCTTTATGATTTGGATATACCAACAAAGTTGAAATGGTAAATTGGCCACCGTAATGATTACAAAAGCTGATGTTTCGAGCGTTAGCCCTTTGTCGGAGCGAATAGAGGAATTGTGGGTTGTGTGTGCTTTGAAAGGCAGAAAATGGAGCTACGTTATTGGTGGGAACATGGCAACGAGAAAAAAACGAATAAATTAGTGGAATGAAAAGCGTTTGTTGATCCCTGTGGGAGTTGTTTCATGTGGATTCATCTCTTCACTGGCAGATTGATCCACCCAGCTTATTTAGAGGTTTATTACAGTGTATAATTAAAAATAACTGAGATAGCCTACAAGCACCCTGATTTGTCAAAGCCCTATTGCTTATTTCATCCGTAAAGCCATGCATCATAGTTATTTTTATAAAAGCAGTAGACCACACTTTCAATCAGTTTACCAGAGTAGTTAAACCCACTTGGGATGTAAGGAGAAAGCAAGAATAAGTTAGTGAGTTAATTGCCTCCCGCTCATGTTTTACAAAATTTTCTCATGTTCTCGTAAACATAAATTATGCTGGTAAACAATAGAAAGTGGATTCTACTGCTATTCTATTAATTAATTGATAATATGAACCCTTTTAAATTTGAGCTTTATTCCTTAGTTTCAAAGATACAAGAAGTCAAAAAGTCTATGATGGTGTGCTCTGATATCTGAATGTAAGAAAATATCCATCATTTACAGGGCTCGACACTAAATGGTGGCCCACTTAAGCCACAGACTAGTAGAAAGTCAGTTTTGGTTAATGGTTTTCGGTTTCCACTAGCCAGTTTGGCAAGTAAATGAATTAACAGACATTGTCGTAGCATCTAAGATGTCACCAGCCACTTGGCTAGTAAGTTGAAAAGTTAGTGTCGAGCCCTGAAATTTATAGTTTTGGTAATTACACATTGACTTTCTTAAGGAAAAAGAGACTGCAAGTCAGGATACCAGTTCTATTGAAGATTTGGAGAAAGACCAGAAAAAAATAGAACAAGACTTAGGCCTCATGAGCTTGTTGATGAACGCTTTGACAGTTGGTGGACAGAATGAATTTACTCTGAGTGAGCTGAAGGACACTGCTTTGGCATATGCCAGAGGTGAAGTACCAGAAGTTGTTATCCTTCTCAGTAAAGAGGACATGGAAAAATTTCAAAAAGCGTCTGTGCTAGAAAAGGTAATTGCATTAAAGAAGCATACAGTTATAAGTCCGGTGACAACTAGATTAAATTATTAAAAAATTTGTCACTTAATTTGGGTTTTGTCATCTTAATCTCTCATTCTTGAGAAATGTTACTCAAAATTCATCACAAACCATCACTCATTCATCACGGGTGTGTATTCAAACCTTCAGACCATGGGATTTAGTAATCCTAGGCTCATGCCACTGAGCTACAGAGACCCCACTGATGAATTTACCGGTCAGAGCCAAGAATAATACCAGCCATAATAAGAACACAGTCCATACTTCTAGGATCAAGATTGTCAGAAGTTTAGTTTACATGAATTATTGTGATTTATTGCCTTGTGATTAGTTCAATTTTGACAAAGAGTAGGTAGAGGCAGGCCTTATAAATATAACCTCCCTCTATAAAAGTTTTGTGATGTCAAAGGATGTTGAAATATCTTTAATGTACATAGCAATGAACTGTTGTTTAAACAGATGACAAATAGATGAAATAAATTGTAGAGGTAATTGCTCAGCAAGATTTATAGTGGTGGTGTCTGTAGTTGAATTTAGAATCATGCAACACCTTAATTGTCACAATTTCATTGTAGAACTTTTAATGGCAAAAATATCAATTAATTTATAGTTTCTGGGGCATACTTTTTGGAAATACACCATCCTATAAAACTTAAAACAAACTTGATATAACACTTTATTACAGCTTGTTTGATTCTGAGGTCAGTGTTGTGTTATAAATGATTGTAATAATTATTATCAGGTAACTGTGAGTTATAACATTCCTTGTTCTGTTTTTAGTTTCAATTACTCTCTTTTATCTAGATTGTGCAGTTTCCACAGCAATCCCTTGAATCAGCCAAGCACTTCCTTCTGGTAAAGATTTCAAAGGAAGGATCAAGTTTTTTGAAGTCCTTGATTCCAACATCCCAGATATACATGCTGTTCCTTCTATACATCTATAGCAATCTTACTGGAGATTTCCTGTGGTTTCTTGTGCCATTGGTTGTGTTCTACATTTCATTCATTTCTATGGTGGTGTTCTCACTTCAAATGTTTTATGGTAGAGAAGCTTTGCGGAAGCTACAGGGTGTTTCAGAGCTCATGAAAAAGTAAGCAATACTCTCAGCTGTCTTTATTGTTTGTACAGCCTTGAGAATTCTTATGTTATGCGTGTTGTAAAAGGAAAATATTAATAATGAGACCAGGAAAAATTTAGGTTCCACATGAAAACTCCAGCACCAGCTAGTTCCAATTCTGTGATCTAATTTTCTATCTAATAATTTATACTCAAGCTTTAGAGATTGGTCAGGTGGCTGGGCCATATGTTAATTGTAACTGCATGTTATCAAAGTGATATTAAAAAAAATTAATCCCCATGTTTTGAAGATCCGTTCATGATTCTGAAAATCAACAATATTGTACAACATGATGACATACAGTTTTCATTTCCACCAACATTAATTAACAGCCACAATCTACTTTTATTATATTTTAAATGTAAATGATGTGCGGTAACCATATCATTTTGTTACAATAAAATAATAATTTCAATTAAAACTGATAATTTTGTCCAGATTTGATCCAAGACTTGATGCACAAGAGACAGAAAGGACATTTATGTGGAAATCTTCAGCTCCATATGTGTATTTCTTCATTGTTTTGCTGATAGCAGTGGCAGTTCTTCCACTTTGTGACAAGCAGTGGATCCCATGTTCTGAAATGGCTTTGGTGGCTCTTTTCTTCACAGGTGAATTTGGCACTTTTTTATTCCTTTATTTGGTAAAGTCAAATTTGGAATTTTTGGTGAATTCCCTGACTTACATCTTTTGTCCAAGATTTAGGTAGATGTGTAGCTTATTAGAGGGTATGGCTGATCCTACATGTATGGAGCTGATCTTTGAATTTTGAATTTATATGTGTTGACTGTAACATTTACATTCTGGTCTTAAAATCAATAAATTGTTGTTAACAATATATTAAATAATTTTTTCCATAAAACAAGTTTATTAGGCCCTTCCTCCACCATAATTGTTCCTAAAACCCTTCAATAGTGCCAGTAATGATTTTTGGGTCAGCTAGGTTTGAAATAACAATCATGAAAGAAAAATTATTTAGCAGTTTGTTGTCAATTTGGATAAGAGTTCCCAGCAAAGTTTTCAGGGAGTACCTGTCATTCCAACTCCTACCCCAGCATGCCTGGATTTTATGGTACTTCAGTCTGCAGTTTTTCAGCAGAGATAAAAACCTCTGAGAGATTTTGCACTTGAGTGATACGATAACCTCATATTATCGCATATATTTGGTTGTCTTACATGATAACATGGTCATTGACACTAGTTATTGGTCAGGAAATTATATCCTGGGATTTGAAGCAAGTTTTTTGTACTAGTGTATCATTTACTAACTGTATTTGTATTTGAACTAGTCTCATCTTTCAGAGGTTTGCCCGACAAATATGCTGACTATGCATTATACACTATTCTCCTCAAGCTATTGACAACGGGTTTACGCAGCCTGGAGAATGTACGAGTTTTGGGTGTCCTGTGCTATCCCATCTTTAGTGGTAAGTGTTACTCACCTCTCTGTGTTCTTAAGAATAAAGTATTTTGGTTTTAACTTTTTCCTTTTTCGATTTTTCTATGTAGTACCGCTGCCTTCTGGGTTGGAATTAGAAATCAGCCTCCCCTCCCTTCTTCACGTGGTCATCCTCGTTTTACTCATCATCATGGCTGGCCGTCACTCTTGGCGAGGTATATATAAAGTTCTTGTCCCTCACGTAGTATGCCTACTCTGGTGTCAGCTGTTTACAGAGTTGTTCCATTTCACCTCGTGGGCGAGTCTGCTTCGTGCCACAGTGGGGTGGGTCATTTTTGTCACCATGCTACCCTTGCTGTTCCTATTCACCATTGGTCTTACAATCGCTTATTTTGTGAAGTGGTTTATGGCTCTTGACATCGCGTTGAAACTTGCTGTAACTGCAATCATCCTTGCGGTTACATCAGCGTTCTTCTATTACTCCAAACTGGAAACTCCCTATTTGGACAAACTGCGACGAAAGAAGAAACTGCTCATGGTGGTGGCGGGCCTAGCAGTGTTATGCCTTCTGGTCCCTATTGTTTTTGTCAATTTTGTTCCCTCTCTATATGACACCCATAAGTCTCTGACTTGGGCAGAGTATTCCAAAACGTGTGGACTGGAGGCCAGGGAGAGTGAAAACGTTAACTTGGCATCAGTACAGATACAGTGCTCTGAATTACAAGGTCAGTCAGTGAACTGGACTGGAACTGTGGCTTATGTCAAGGTAACCTCACTGGAAAATCGTTTCAGAAACCTGTTAGCAATCCTGCCTGTGTTTCTGCGCCCGACTTTCAAGTGCCTTCTTGGAGGAGGAGAAGCTGACAATGTTTCCAGGTTAGAATGGTTAACATCTACATTACTTGCTGTTCTACATTAAGATAATGAGCTGAATTATACAAACATTCTGGCATTAGTAATCTAGTAATTAGTAGATCTATTGGGGGACAGATGCATAGATGGCATCACTGTTAACAAAAACAAAGTAGCTTTTTCATTATATGAAACAAATAGAGTCTATGTTACCATCCGCTGCGCCTTGTGTGCCACTTTTTTTCGTTCTTACCACAGTGTGACGTCATCTGTGGTCTACTGTCGAGCAGAGGCACGGTAACTATTTGACAAAGTGATCACCAAACACGTTTTAGATTGAATGAATAACCAGACAAAGAACTACTCTGTCACACTTATGTACTTAAAATAACTATAATATACGTGGAAATTGTGTCCATACGTGTAGCATGCATATGATTAGCAGCTGGAAATTGTATGGACAGCATGGAAAGGGTATTGGATAAACCAGAGGCGACAGAACGTTTTGAAACAGAGAGGGGCTTGTGGTGAAACAATCTAAGTACACGACCATACTCATCGCATTTAAAGCCTTCTGCTTACTTTGTTGGCAACAGCAAACTTTTTTGCAACTTTGACAATAATTGTCCTTGTGTCGTTTAAGTTTGCTGAGCGCGCGATCATCAGGAAACAATATGTGAAAAGATAACGAGAATGAATATTTTGCCAAGCTAACTTTCTGCGACGCTAACGTTAGTTCTGAAACAAAGGAGTTCTTCCCCTCCCCCCCGTTCCCAATTTCATTTAGGCCCCTCGCTCCACCGCCTTCGTAATCTTATTAACTTTTTTCCTAAGATAACTGGTTAAAAGCACAACACAAAATGTTCGTTTACAAACTTTACCGTGAATCTGACTCCAAGATGTTAGTCCTCTTATTTTCACTCATTAATGTGGAGTCCAAGTAAGTTATTTCACCCAGCATAGTTCTTAGTTTAACTCACAAAAATAAAACTGTCAGGAAAAGAGTACGTAAATTTCACCCCTGAAGCTACCTCTTACGTCCATGGTGATCAGAACTAGTTCTCTCTGGCTTAAATGATAGCATCCGACCGCAAAATAAAAACTGGCCACTCAGATTTTACTTTTTGTCTCATAAACTCACTAAACAATTTCCGACGTTTTTTTCTCTTTTATTTTTTCACTCCATCTATAGTCCTCCTCAGAAAAGCTCGTGGCTCCCAAGGGCGAGAGGACCGTGTCATCTTCGAACTTTTGACAGGTACACGTTTTCTGTTGGGGTGAACATGACAGATTCCAAGTCATACAGCAGTGAAGTGATTCAAGTTACAGTGAAGCATCGCTTCTACCATACCATGGTCACTTTACAGAAGTACACACAGGTACAACGAACACATTCAAATTGTATGTCTTTTTTTTCCTTATGATCCTTAGTTCTTCGCTTTTATGAAACTTTCTAACTGAAAATGTGACAAATGAAGTATAGTTAAGTAGTAGTTGTGGGCTTTATTTAACGAGGGGTTGAGAGGGTAAGATATGACAGTAATGAAACTGATGAGCTTATGGCCCTCGTGGCCCCAGATAATCTGAGTTCGATACAAGCCACATTGCTGCTTTCCTTGCCAATCATTAGCAGTTCATCATCCACGTATGTCGAACTAAGAATGTGTCTCCAGGTGCAGACCTCTATAACTTTATCATTATTGTTTTGCCCTTGGTATCGAGGACCATTTTCGCTCTCCTGAGGAACTGTTCAAGGTTAAATCGATGTACTGTAAAAGCCTGCAAACTTGCCTCTCCCGTGAACCCCTTTAAGATTATAGCAGTGTTACATCACTGTCTCCTTCCTCTACATTTTCATTCTCAGATCACATTTGAAGGACGCTTACAAAACGGTCCGCCTTACGTGACTGTCAGCGCCAAGAGACTTTATATCGACGGTGCTAAGGTTAAACCACGGATTGGACTGGGGCGAGACGACATATATGAAGGATTGCGTGACTCAGGCAGATTCGTAGCCCAGTTCTTTATGACTCCCTTGGTAATTGAGAGAGATGAAGACGATGATGACTAAATAGTCGTAGCTGTTGTTATCATATAAGGGGCAAAATTACTGAATTGTGATTGGTCAAGACAGAGGGCATTTTTTTCTAAATTTTTGTAATTGCCCCGGGAAAAATTACTTGAAAAAGGTTGGCTGAAAATCTCTTAGCAACGGCTACCAAGGTAAAGAAATTTCTGTTTGTTTTGCAACAATGGCGTCCCGTTTTGCGCGAGATCAGTAAGAAAACATTTTGCCCCTTATATTATAAACAAGCAATCACATGGTTCCTCGCAAAATTAAGGATTAATATCACTTGTGTTTTCGGAAGTTGCAGAAATTGCCCGAGTCGCGCAGCGACGAGGGCAATTTCAGCAACTTCCGAAAACACAAGTGATATTAATCCTTAATTTTGCTCGACCCCATGCGATTACCTATACTTATAGACGTTTAGTGTATTCCAGCCTCTTAAGTAGGGTACCCTTAGGTACTGAATAAAAAGGAGTACTGGAGCCTCTGGGTACTTAATCTTAATAGGGTACTAGAGCTTCTAATTTGCATTCAATGAAAGGTTTAGGCTCTCCAGAGAGGCCATATTTGCACGAGAATGCACTTGCAAGACAATTACTTTAAATAGTTTAGTTACTGTGACAAAAAGTTGTCAAAGGTTATTGGAAGAAAAAGTAACAATATCATCGTTCTTGTTATTCTTTCTATAAAGCTGTAACTTATCTACAAGCGGAGACTTGATCTGATGATGCTTTAGAAGAAATATGTTATATTAAGGTTTGAAAAAGAGTATTTAATGAAGTTTACATTATTATATTTGCTGCTCGTAATTCAATCTTGTCGTAAGTCTGCACATCTCCGTTATTATTTACTTATATGTTAAGTTTTAATTTACTTTGGGGTGCAGCTGTAGTCCTGAAGACAGATTAAATTCAAACCCCCGTAACGAAGTCTCCCTTGGTAATTGTTGTGTTCTTTGATAAACCATCTTTGGTTTTTCATATTTCAAAACCAGCTAAGACAATCTTCAGGTTTTAAAAGATACTACCAAGAACATTAACGCTCTCGTGTTCGCGGCAAAATTAGTTCACTAAACTTTAAAGCACGGTAAGTGCGTTGGAAAGTGTCTCCCACAAGATTTGATTTGCAACAGAGAACCTTATTTTTCCGCGCTTTATATATGGGTGGTTCAAGATCACGGGTGAACGTTCTATTTTCCTTATTCGTGAAATTCTTTTCGCGATAACATATTCAGTTATGTGTCATGCTTTCTTCAGGTGGACTTCAGTGCTTTAATTCGAGTTGTCGACTGCGAGTTTTCGAGCGATTTCCACAAGGGCTCTTGTTGGTCGACCTGTGAGGAATTAGATGAACTAACGTTAATATAAAATCGTGTAATGTGACGAAGGAAAAGGGTACAGACTTGTTTTAAATCTACCCATTTCACTGTTCATTAATGATGATAAGAAGAGAAGACAAGAAAAGTTACTCACAAAATTAGCGGTCCAGAGAACAGGTGGAATATGTAATGATTTGGGGCTTCCTCAGAGTTTAATAACCCAGACCCGTAGTGTTTCTTAAAATTGCAAACCAAACCTCGTACAACATCCTTCCCTTTCAAGGCAGTATTATTCTAGTAATTTGGATATATCAACAAACTTGAAATGGTAAATTAGCCACCGTAATGATTACAAAAGCTGACGTTTCGAGCGTTAGCCCTTCGTCGGAGCGTTGGCCCTTCGTCGGAGCGTTAGCCCTTCGTCGGAGCGTTTCGAGCGTTAGCCGTTCGCTCCGACGAAGGGCTAACGCTCGAAACGTCAGCTTTTGTAATCATTACGGTGGCTAATTTACCATTTCAACTTTGTTGATATATCCAAATTATTTCGTTACTCCCACCGACGCAGCCCCAAACAGTTTCTTTCGAAACTATCAGCCTTTATTCATCAGTATTATTCTAGGTTAATGAAGCTGTGCCGCAGACATATCACGCGGTTTGCAGGTTGCAGCTGACATGGTTGAATCGTCCGATAAGTGGGCAACTTTCTGAAACACCTCACCTGACATGCCTTTGTTGAGATATGGGATTGCATTCGAACTGTTGTCCATCACCCCGGCGATGTCAAAATGAGCCCAATGTTTAGCGTCAACAAACTCCTACAAAAAAACTACAGCTTTCAGACCACTTTATATCTAAATACTGATAGGACAACAGCAAATTCGCAACGCGAATTCCCGTTTACAATCTTTTCTTCCCAGAAGTAGGCGTCCGTCTCGTCTAACGTCCATTTCTCAGTCTCTCTGACATGTTAATCTAGTCTTACCCAGTATGATGCGATGGGTTATACTTAATGTAATAAGGGTTTGTGTTGCTAAATAATATCATAACATAACCAAAGTAAAGCGCGCGCTCTGATTGGTCAATTTAGCGTCCCCCATTTGCCCATGGGTGTACGCTGCTGACGTGAGCAAATGCAAAGACTATTTTTCCGCGCGCGCTTGTTTTTTCTGGTCGCGTAAGATTTATTAAATAAAAGGGAACTCTTTAGCTACAATGTATCAATGTTATGTTATAAAACAAATGGTAAACACCACAGCGTACACTATTGAGTTATGGATGCACTTGGGAGGTTTGCAAGGCACTCAAGAAGCTAGAGTCGCTCTCGGCTATCGCCTCGAGCGACTCTTACGCTTCTTTCGTGCTTAGCAACCCCCCGCGTGCATCCATAACTCAATAGTGTACGCTGTGGTGTTTACCATTTGTTAAATAATAATAATAAAAAAACGAAATATTTCCTGTCCGGAGAGGATTATTAGTCCTCAATTTGAAAAACTTCGTTCTCGAATCGAAATAAGGATACGTTTGAAGCTTTAGTTTTAAGTGATAAACACTGAAGCAAAGTTTATTCACAATTACCTTGAGGAAAACTGCTGCAGTACACGAGCCAGCGGACCTAACGAAACAAACAATACTAATTTGACGTGCCAATGAACGCAAACAGAAAACGGGTCCTTGGGATGCTGACAGTTAAAATCACATCTTGTTTTTACCCAAAACTCGCCAAATATATCATTCAGCATATTCACACATTTTAACAACCCTAGTTAAAACAAGAGAATCGAAGTCTTTCATCGTTTAAAAGGCGTCGATTCGTGGATGTGTGGAAAATAAGCTTCGTAAAGTTTTTGGGGCCAGTATGAAAGGAAGATAAACCATTAAGTTCGTAGTGTTTCAAGCACTATTATTACTGATATCAAGGGCGGCAAACTCCACACAGATTTCGCTGGGTTTCCTTTCTTTTCTCCAACTAGTTAATCCAGTTCCTGCCATGTCAGCCTCATTTAAGTTCTAAGCATTTTTTTGCTAAAAGACCTATTAAGCTCTTCTCTTCTCCTCTCCAATGAACCAACCCGTCCTCCTTTTTCCTAAAGTCACGCCCCCTCTCACGCCAGCTTCTCTAAGTCTTCTCCCAATTCCTATCTATCTGTAATTCTTCCATGTTACCTCTTTTTCCCAGTGTTTCTTAAATCAGCCACATCAGACTTAATCTGTTCAGTGTAGTGTTTGTATAATGGCATCCGCCACATTCTCTCCCCGCAATTAAACCCAGCCTGCATGAACGTAAAACAACAACAAAAAAACTCTACGGGTTTCCTGACAACAGACTTTAAGCAGTATTTAATTAGAGAATTTCTAAAGGAAGGGTTGCGGTGCATGATAATTGCAAAGGAGAACTTTATTAGCTATATTTTGATAAAAGGGAACCTTTAACACCCCCGCCCTACGACGCCATCGATTGAAGTTTGTCTCATTTTAGGCAGCCTGAACAGAAGGAAGACTTAGCATTCCTCAATCTAAGAGTGAAAGGAAAGAAAGCGCAAAAGAACACCCTCACGTTTGCTGCAAGAGTTTTCGACTGCGTCCCCGGCCCGAAAAATTAAGAAGGCCTCTGTATTAATACTGGAATTCTTTACCTGAAATATACAGTTCCACAGTGTTGAAGAGTTTGTAAAAACGCCTGTGGCTCCCTGTCCTAAAGCGATATCCATCGCCCCTGTAAGAAACTGTGTTAGTATTTAAAAACTTTGGTTCATGCTAAACACATAAGTAAAAGGATAGACCGTACAATTAAAGTGAGATCTCGCACATGTTGATAACATGAACCCTTAAAGCTTAAAATAATACTTCAAAGACTGTGACTGACGCGAGGCAAGATGTTAAAACCTATGGATGTCCCCCAACTTTATCTGTTCTCGCAAATCACGTGTTAAAGTGATAATTTTAAATGATTGAGACAGTTACCAGTGAGTGTAGCCACATCGATAATGGCACGAGGGTTGAATTTACTGGCGTAACAAAGAGCATCGGCAAGAATAAGCCTTCCTTCTGCATCAGTGTTATCAACCTACGAAAAATGGGTTAGAATACTGAGTATTACCATTTTCACCACAATTGGCAGTAATGTCGCAATCTGATTGGTAGATAAGACGTTGCTCGCGTCAACAGTTGGTTCGGGCCAAACGGGAAAATACTTGACCCAAAATAATCTAAACAGCTCTGAAACAAAAAACTTCCAGAGATTCCAGGCCTCCCGATTTAGCCTTATGACCTCCTGTTTATCGTTTCCGGTCTCACGTTTTTGCTCAACATTGTCCCGTTACTGAAACTTTCCTCTGGCAAAGGAAAATAATGTTTTCCCTGCTTCAGTAGTTCCTTTAGCACGATCCTATACACACAGACCATTTCACTGAATTACCTCAATGGTCTTCCCATTCATTGCAGTTATGACATCTCCTGGTTTGTTAGCACTTCCTGATGGCATATTTTCACACAAAGGAACAAGAGCTATGACATTGATTGGCACTTGTAGCCTTGCTATGGCTTCAAATGATGCACTGACAGTGGCAGCTCCACCCATGTCAGCTTTCATGAGCCCCATTCCAGCAGCAGGCTTGATACTGATACCACCACTAGCAAAAGAAATTAAAAAAATGAAAATAAAAGCTCAATAAACACAGGCATAAACATTACTAATCTCTACAAGAACAAAAAGTAATAGAAACTAACTGAGGTCACCTATGGCACTGATAAAATCCAAGATGTCCATGACTAAAATTTGAGGTTATTAGATTAAAAAAAAAAAAAAGAAATAAAAAGTTTATCACACCTGTCAAATGTCACACCTGTAAAGGAAAAAAAGGGACAGGTCACTGACCAGCAAACATAATTAAATCTTAACTTTTTGAAGAGCAAGCAGCATAAATTCAACTGACAATTTAGTCCATTAGCCCACCCACCCATCAGCAAACCAACAACTTGGCAGTCAAAAAATACCCTTGTATAGCTGTGATATACCATTATACATGAAGAATGAATCTAAGATAGTAAGTGGAACATTTTTTTAAGAAATATTCAGGTGAAAAGATTTTCATCAAACAAAACAGTTATTTGCTAGGAAGAGCTCTTCTTCAGGACTGTAATTAGGTCACTCTAAAATTGTCACAAAACTGATTTATGCAAAATCCAATGAACAGTCACCTTTTCCTACAAGAATTAAAGGAGATGAATCTGGTTCCTTAGCACCAGAATACTTCATTTCTAAGAAAACACTGGCTTCACTTGAGCCCTTGCCAACACTCAGGAATGCCCCCATCTTGTGTTCTTCTGCCCAACGTTGATCTCTAGAAAGTAATGATACATTGTAAAAACAACTCGTGGAGACAAAAAGTGATACTCATCAGTCCAAATGCTACTGTTCAGTACCATTATGGGCACAGAACCTCACCATAAATTAACATTCAATTTAAATTGATTTCTCCACCAAGCAATTTCTACAACATATTCTATATAGGAGCCAGGCAATAATCTGATTAGACTCTGACCATGGTCATCCTGTTGTGTTCACAGGCAAGACACTGACAGAGCTCTTTAAATGTCCGTGTACCTTCAGAGGTTTAAATGGGTAACAACATGAGAGGGAGACCTGACAGGTGCTCTAATGGTTAATGCCCTGGACTCTGGGTTGAGAGATCCAGGTTTTGGAGACCTGGCCCAGTCAATGTGTTGTGTTTTTGGGCAAAACACCTTACTTTTACCTCACAGTGCCTCTTCTCCACCCAAGAGTATTAAGATGTACCAGTTAACCATCAAGGAAGCCCGATAAAATGCTGGAGGCAACCCTGCAATCAACTGGCATCCCCTTCATGGTCACCATGAGAATAGTACCATAATCAATTATTATCGCTTCAAGCCATGGAAACCACGATAAACTCTGGTTTCCTGAGTCACTTGGATTTAGTACAGACTTTTTAAAAAAAATTAATAAACTACCACAGGGAAACTTTGCAAAATGCCAGGATTAACCTTATAATGGAATGGAACTGCTCTTGGAAAGGGTAACATTGATATCTTTAGTCTGTTTGTGCTGTGGAAACCACAACATAGAATGCTTAGAAAGTCATGCAAGTTTATTTTGTATGCAGGTAATGAAGGTCACTGACTATTGCCTGGTACAGTACTAGTCTTAATAAAATACAGTCAGTGAAACTAGCCACAGAGACATGTAAAAATGATTTAATAGTGCTACATACCTTGCATGTACTTCAACAGTTTCTAGATCTGACAGCCTCTCAGTGAGGGTATCAGCAAAAATTGTTGGTGTCAACAAGTTGGATGGTGTTTCCATCAACTCTCTGGCAAAATTTTGTGCTCCAGATAACAGTAATCCATCCTGCCAAAGTTTACGCCAGGCAAACAAATGCATTTCCTCCTTTTCGCTGGAGTTATGTGATCAAAATACCAGTACATAATGATCATGAGTAAACAAACAATACATTTCATTAACTAAATAACAAAAAAGCTCGTCATCAATACATAACAAATGCCAGATACACTTTATTTCACTGTCTAAAGCATAATTAATATTCATGGAATAGCAGTGGTACAAGTTGACAGTTACTTCCAATTTCATATTATAATTACTAGTATCACATTTACATAATTATATAATTACGTCTGTCGTATTTACCTCAAGAAATCATTTTCTTTCACATGCTCATGAAGCTGGAGATCTACTTGTAACTTCTTTGAAGACTTCAAGGTGTCATAACTGAAAAGAGCTAGATTTGCTCCCTCAGCTGCAGCTGAAAATGATTGGTACAAAAATATGCTGTCTGCACTGATTCATTCATGGAAAGGTTTACGTCTGAAGACAAATTACAACATTCTTGCACTTTTATGAGGTACTATCAACATCAAATGTAGCTCTTAGTTTTCTTACCTTGAGGGTCTGAAAATGTATCTATTTCTGCTGTTTGCACTCCCTGGTCTCTCAGAACTTTAACGCCAACTGTGCAAAAAAGTTCCATGGAAAAGTCATTCAAAAGAATTCTCCTCAAGGTTACCTGGGTACACATCCTCTGCATAATGAATCTGAGACACACCCACTGAACAAGACCCATTTTGGTTCTCTTTACATTTATTTTGACCTTTTTCTATGATAAACAAAAACACTGATGTGTATATATATATGTCGTACCATAAGAGTCCCACCCTGATTGTGAGTGTTCTATTATCATGACTAAATTGGATTAAGACCTGTGGATGATTACAAATTGCAAAATGACTTTCACAGCTGAACAGTGAAATTACTATTCACTCATTTATCGACAACAAATTTCTGACAAAAGTATGAGAAATACAAGCCCTGACTGGGTTTGCACCTATTCCCTCTTTACTTGCTAATTAGAACCAAATAGGCCAGAGATTCACAAGGAGGAAAGTGAATTTTTGTGGAGTTTTTCATGATTTACAGTGAAACCTTTTGGTTCCAACTGCTACCAAATGTGTAATAACAGAAACCTTACCCCCAGAAGCCTGTCTGTAATTACTGGAAGGTTCCTTTTCTTCACTTGTCTCTGCATCAGACTGAATATCTTTTTTACCCAGACCAACAACAACAACACAAGGGTAATCCTAAAAGATAGCAAGAGAGAAAAAATTAAAGCCTACTGAGGAGAGTGTGAACAAATCAAAATAAATGCTGTCCTCTTGAAATGTGTTTCATTGTATAAGTAGAGGATAATTACATTTACAATATGGTGTGGTAACAATTTCTTTCACTTGTTTCCTTTGCTAGGTTATGAAAGACAAAATTAAAACCAGAGGACACATTTCTACAGGTAGACATGTTGTAACTGTTTAAGTTAGATATTAGTGACGTTTCAGTCAGATCATATTTCAGAACCTCGTGCATCTTTACCAGTTGTCTGTGTGCATGGTCTGTGTTTTTGTGTCAGCGAAGTTTATGTTTACTGCGAAGTTTTTGGATCCTGCATTTATAACTACTCAGGCATACAAAGAGGACAATCAGTAAGCATGTGTTTTTACCTTTCTTAGTTTCACTTCATCGATTTTATTTCTTGTTTAGTTGTTTTGCCCTTTCCTGTGTTCGTGTTTTTATCGCATCCTATCATTGTTCAGCTTTGTCCTTTCGCGTCGCTTAGACTAGATACTTTTGCTTGTATTTTAGTTTGACAGTTTTGAGCATCGGCATGTTGTAATAAAGATAAATCATTGGAAATCAACACGAAGTCCAGTGCTCTTGATCAGTGCTTCTACATCCTTAATTTTTAATTCTGAACTTATGGTAATTGCGCCTGGAGTCATGTTATTTTTATTACATAAATATCAGTGAGATATTTCAATTAAAGACTACATTTTAAGACACATATCAAAATATCACCTTACACTCCTAATGGAAATACCATTTAAACTTCCAAAATGGAAATAAAACAATTTCTCATCGTAAAAAGAAAAGTTTACTTTATGAAAAAAAAAAAAAAAAAATTCAGCCTTGAAAATCTCAGTGGACTATAGGTTTCCTCAATTAAGGGTAAAACAGCCTTGTTAAAAAATTATGGTCACCATAGCAACATTGTTATCATTACATGTCAATAATATATATTATAATGGAATGTCCTGTGCAAGCAGTAAATAACATATTTCAGAAATGGATGAAAGTGTGGTAATTCATCAAAATCTGTTGTACAACAGAACACATTTTTTCTAGGCTCTATAACATGATGAAGCCAAGCAGGATGTTGGGAGAATGTGAGGAAAGCTTATATATCACAAGTCTCAGCGAGTGATGTGTAAGCTTTCCAACATCTCAAGTGGCTTATCACATGATAGAGCCTGGAAAAATGTGTTCTATTGCTTTTATGGCATAACTAATTGTCACTCAAATCAAATGCTGACTCTATAACCTGTTAAAGCATTGGCTTAAAAACTGAACTGACCAATCAGACAATACCTACTATCTTCATTAATGCTATAAAGATAAAAACAAGAACTGAAGAAATTTCAAACACTACACACCTTATCAATGCCAAAGTATGTCTTTGATTTGCCAATTTTTCCCTTAAATCCAGACCTATTGGCAATAACACATTCCATAAATATCTCAATCATTTCTTGGTACTTTTCCCTTAAAATAGATTGTTAGGGGCTTATGTTCTTCATCATTGTTCTGTCCCAGATTCTATACCAATAGCATCCCTAATCCCCCCTCCCCCATGAGATCTGTAATCCTTCATACACACTATCTCAGCCACCTTTGGTGAGGGTCAAATCTACAGTTAAGGCCTTCTCTTTCTGACATGCACCTACGGACATGACTTCAATAAAATACTGTCACACAACACCTAATATCATTAAATGACCAAAGTTAGTGACAAGTTAACAAATGATTCAAACAAAGTTAAAATGGTAGTTTCTTACAATTCGATCATCTCCTTGAGCTTTCCTGAAGTTCTTGAGTTAAAATTTTTTGCCGCGTCGGTGAAGAAATTTTCTACATCACCCTCATCAGATTTCTTTTCATGACCGCTGTCCACCTCGAACACGCCGAGAACAACCCCACGATCAATAACAGCCTGAAATGCACCCAGGAAACGCATTAAACTCATTTAGCTCAAATAAAAGTTTTTAATTTTTTTTTTATATTACTTACCTTGGAGCAAAACCCTCTAATCCTCGACGAAAGGTGTCTTGACGATCGACAGAGAAACAGAGAGGCAGCCGCCATCTTCTAACTCCTAATTTAATTCCAGACTTCCTCGACAAGAGAGTACGTCCACGTCAGATCAACTGTCACGCTAATGTGCGTGACTCATCGCGTAGGACAAGTGAGCCTTCAAAAGTACATTGTGTGCGTTTTATACTGACAAAAACCTTGTTCTACTTCCCTCTGTACCTCTCCTGTTTCTGCACGATGGAAAAAAGAAAGATGAAAAAGATACCACATATTTCCTCAGTTGTTATCCATCAATCAGTTCATATTTCCAAATGTGCCGCTCAGGACTTCTTGTCGCTACCCAACTTACCCTGAACTGAATCCTAATTTCCTTCGATTTTTTCAGATAAAAAATAAATGGTGAACAGCTTTTAGTACAAGGATATTAGATAGACTGCCGGGAGGCGTACACGGATATATGAGTGCATAATCTTGGATTCTCTCTCTGTAATACCGTACTATGCAGTCGGAAGATGGCTAAGATTTTGTATCAAATTGCAGTCAGAGCTGACCGAACTGGTTTTGATGAGATATTTATACTTTGGTAACTAATGCGTTTTAACTCAGTTGTGGTTTCCGCCATGGTGCCGGAGGTTCTCTCGCACGAAGTCATAGGGGTCACAGTTCTCAGTTTACCAACAGTTGTTTTTGTTTATCAGAAATCATTTTGTCAATCATTAAATACGTTCAGGTCATTTCTTGAAAATCAGTGTAGTAGGAACAGCGAATGGAAGACTGCACGCCACGATGAAGCAAATTCAGCATCCAGAACTGTTTATTGGTTAGTCTCTCATTGCTTATCATTAATCAGTGTCCTCATTCATTCTTAAAACAAATGAAGCAACAACGCAGGACTGCAAAGATCAGAGCGGAGACTCAGTTTGGAGAAATACCTTTCACTTTGGACGGCTTTCAAACGAAGAGAATCACAACGCAAAACGCTCGTGAAGAAAGGCGACTTAAAGAGGCACAGAAGCAATTAGATATACAAAGAACAGCGGAGAAAAAGAGGTTTGTGAAGGCACAAAAAGACGCCATCACCCGTCTGTTCAGATCTGTCCTTTCATCTCGGAAAATTTATTCTGCGGGGACTGTTGATGCGCAAGAACAATATAAAATGGTTCACGGCTGGGCGACTTCACGGGAGCTCCTGTGTTCATTCTCAAGAAATTTTGACTCACAGTGGCTAATCCCTGAGAAAAATAATTCTCATAACAAAAGAAAATATTCTCAGAAAGTTGGTTTCGATTACGATAACATTTCCTCGGTGTCTTACAGTGGTCTTTCTCATGTCAGAAGAATTTTGGCAACTGAAAGAAATCTCTCACAACAAAGCCGAATTGGTTCAAGTCGAGAGACACCCTTCGAATATTTCCTTGGTGCTAAAGTCACTGATCAGGTCCCTTCAAGACAGTCAACTTCCCCAGTAACCACAACAGAGAAGAGTCTCTCTCACGGAAAGAAGTCGACACACGTTATGAAAAGCGAAGATATATCGAGTGAAAGGTCGTTGTCTAAAGTTCTCCCCCCTGCTAGCTTACCACCATTACATTTACTTAAGGAAAAAACTCTAAAAGAAAAGCACAGAATGAGTCTGAGAATGAAAAACAAGATCGGAAATGAAGAACTGTGGGCTGATCTGGAGCAATGCCGCTACATCAGGAGATATGTTAAAAAGTGAAAGATGAAAAATGAAAAAAATTGTTCCGCCACTTACAATATTCATGTCGCCACCTTTTGACAAGTGAATAGAGGGAGTCAGTTTCTAAAGAAACTGTGGTGCTACGTGGGTGGTGAGTAACAAGGTAATTGGGGTTTTATCAACTGAGTTGATGATGTAAATTGGCCACCGTAAAGAGTTTTAAAAGCTGGTGTTTAGAGAGAGCATTAACCCTCAAAACGTCGCCTTTCGACAGTCTTATCATATCCTCTGGTCGATTTTGCAAAAAGAGTTTCGGTTAAAGTTACTTAAGTTGTAACACAGTTAGAATACGGTTCAAAGGGCTCAGAGGAGCTGTCTGAATGTGAAGTTTAAAGAACCAGAATTGTATGCATGGGAACAAAGGAACATGTCCTGAAATTCTGCCCTGAATAAAGTTTCGATCCCTGGATGACTTCCCTTCGTTTTTAGTTCTCTCTCGACATCTGTTTCCCCGTGCTTTTCATTGTTAAGCCGGCTGAACAGGTCAGTCCATCCATCAAGAGAGTTCATTTGTAATCGAAACTTCCCAAGTCCCAAATTTTACCAATTGTTCTAATGGAATCTTTTTCGGGATCCCTTAATTTTTCATGTTGAAATTGACCGCCGGGTGTGACCGGTCAGGCCTGACAGATGGGATACGCCCATAGATTTTGATCGAGTTGTACGATCTGCGGGTCAAAATTAAGATTGCAGCCAGTCGATGCAGTTTTTACAATTTCAGGAACAAAATGCACATAAACATGTACATAAATGCACATAAACATGTACATAAATGCACATAAACATGTACATTTTCAGGAACAAAATGGGACATAAATCCTTCCCACTGTTATGAAGTATTAAGTTTAGTTAGTTAGTCAGTTAGTCAGTTCAGTTCGATTCATTCTTTCGTCTCAGTATTTAGAATGTGGTTACTGTATGAATTCAAATTCCGTAGTTACTTAGGTTCAAGCTGTGGTGAAAGTTTCCGAATTATGACAGTCTTGTCTAACTTGCATAAGTGGACGTGCTTCGTTCGTTTACTGATCTTGATTTGGACCCACACGAAAGTTCTTGTTTTGGCTAACGCAGTCGGAGGTTAATTCCTAGGAGATTAACCAAAGTTACACAGAATGAAGTAAAATGGATTATAATTGTGTATTGGAGAACCGAGTAATCAAAGAAAGAAGAAAAAGACAGTTCTGGAGTCTTGGTGCCATTCGCCGAGCGTGATGTGCTCGATAGCTAATTTTCCGCCCGTTACTGGCGAAAATTGCCAATGTCTTGTAGTCCTCTGTAGACTTGAAAAACTTTGCCATCAATTAAAGCGAATTGTTATCATCTTTACTCTCGTAAATTAAGAGGACCACTCAGTCATGATCAGTATTGTTTCCCCTTTTTTTTCATACTTGCAATGAAGTGCATTGACCTCAAATATTTGCAAGTCACAAGCGTTGTGTTACAGTCACGTGTCTGTTCTCAGCAAACCGTGATTACAAAATTATTTTCTCTAACTTCCAGCAAACCGATCGAAGAAAGAATCAAACCAAAAATCGAAAAAACAAACCAATCGAATATTATTTGAAATTCATGGGTAATTTAAGTTTATAGTATTTCTTTTGAAAAGCAGGTTTTTCGTTCACTCGAATCAATCGCCACATGCACGGGCATATTGCGGAAGTCAAGAAATGGAACTTACTTTACCAAACAAATATGTGCATTTTGAGCAAGCCGTCTTGGAAATTCCCCAAATCATCGGTAAAAACGAGCGACGATGTAAAATTATTTTAGAGAAATGCTGAGTGGCTTGTGATTATAGGTTCCAATATCTGCTTGAGTCAAACGGAAATTGAAATCAGTTTGTACAGACTTCGATTATCTCCGAAAGAATATGGCAGGAGTAATATTGTTTGGTGTTTTTAAGGCCACTATTGGCTTTCTTATGCGGAAAGGTTGTGATCTATTAGCGGAAAAGCTTAAGGATGGAGATGTAACGAATGAAAAGTTTCGTGACTGGATTGTGCGAGAAATTGACGCCGTCAATTTAAAGTTGGATTCAATAGCTTGGAAGGATCTTGGGGCGAGCATCAACTTTTTTAAAGAAGGAATCGTGCTAATCTATGATGCTTTGAAAAAATCAACGACTGAAGTAGCTATGGACATTGAGGAAAAGGCGGATGATGTTGACATTGAACTGTTCACCGCTATGCGTCAAAATTTGATTTCATCTTCTGAGAGAATAACAAGCACAGAACTGACCGATCCTGACGAATCAACGCAGAAAGCTTTGTCTGAGGCGAAAAAGAGATTTGAAGATGCCCGCAAGGAAGCAACCAAAGCCTTCAGTAACACAGCCTTACGTCCGGCTGATCGCATATTGGCCATGCAGTATCGAGTGTTGGCTACAATATTGGAGAATGCAGACAGCCCAAGCACTGCATTGCCCCTCTGTAGACTGCAGTTGGTGCAGCTTCACTCAATGGCAGTAGTTCAGAAGACCTTTCAAGCTGGAGTAAAGAGGAGCTTCAAGTCTGTTCTAAACAGGCATGAACGTAACGAGGTTATCTCAGCTGTTTGTCGCATTAACCACGCTGTGTTGGCAATCGCTCATATGGTTGGTGATCACAGATCCGCGCTCTTAGACTGGCCGTGCATCAGTTTGAAAGAAGAAGAGCTTGATCCTGTGCGTGACGCCAGAATTGTGAACAGGTTGAAGAAACTACAGGTGACTGATGAATTCTCCAAGCTACCTCACAGAACTGAGGAAAAGTCTACAGAACAGTGTGCTCTTTTAGACGTGCGGAACTGTACTATAAAAACGTTTGATGGTAATGACGATCAATTTTGGTCTTCCATCGTGTCCACTAGTGAACATGAAACTGTGGAACCGACTGAGGAACAAGACAGAAAGTCCCTTTTGGTTGACGCAACTGACGCAAGTTACGTGTCCAACATCCAAGGAAAGTTAAGCACCATCCTTCTTCAGAAGAGAAGGCACAGAGTTCTCTCTGTGGCAGTGAACAACAATACCGATCAGTTGGCTGTGCTAGTGGAAGATGTGGTCTGTACCCCAAGTTCCTTCATCGACTATTCTACTCGATGTGAAGTAGAAGTGTTTGGCAGTGATGGACGTCTTCGTAACCGCTTTGGAGGACAGCAACTAAGAGACTCGATAGACATCACAACTACTAATGATGGAGGTTTTATGGTGTTACAACGAGACTCTTGCGTTTCCGTATTTAATGCAGATGGAAGTCATCTTTACCACTTCCGAGTAAATGGGAAGACTTCTCCTAGAATAGGTGCAGTATTCTGTTACCCACCAACAGATCATGTGTTCGTCGCCTCACTGAACGCAAAACATTGCTTACAAGTGTCTATACACAACAAAGATGGCACATTCAAGCGCAATATCCAAATCCAACATAAAGAAGAAAAAGGAACGTGGTGTGTATCAGGAATTTTTATAACGAAAGAAGCACGCATTGCTGTGGCTATCAACAATGAGCATGGACACAAGTTACTCGTGGTTTGATTAACTGTGAGACGGAAATAGATAGTTTTAAACTAATATCGATAAATATTGCTGATGGGTCACATTTAATCTCCTAGACACAAGGTGAAGAGAATGCATTAAGGTAACTTTGCTTTCATCGTGGTCGAAAGTGTAGCTTTGATTCAAACTCCTCGATGTTACTAAACTTTAATTTTAGAAATTACTCTACGGAATGGAATGGTCGCCTATTAGAGCGATAAGCATCAGTAGCCTTTCATGTGACCCTTTGGTATCTGGGAATTTTCCCTAGTGATTTTGAAACGAAAACTTAATTCGTATGAACAACTTCGATTCCTAGAATGGCGCTTTTTAGAATTTCCAGGAAGTTACTGACCATGGAAATTTTACTGAACGTATTATTCTATTAAAAACCTTTCATGTGACCGCTTGAAATCTGGGATTTTTCCCTTAATGATTTTGAAACCAAAACGTAATTCGTATTAACAACTTCGATTACTGGAATGGCGCTTTTTAGAATTTCTAGGTCAGTAACCATGAAAATTTGACTGAACGTATTGTTCTACTAAAGCAAACTGGGGTCATGAATTGCAAGAGGATTAGATTTAGTGAATTTATCGAACAGACACTAAAAGTTCTCAAAGCAAAATTTTGACGACCCTCTTTGTGGTTCTACAATGCAACCTACAATGCGACCCTCTGGTTCCCTTTTTTTCCCCAGAAACTACTGAACCTATACGCGTAACGCGAGCTGTGAAAGGGCAAACCTCTCCATAACTATTCAAATACGTACATCACGGTAGTATCTGATCCCACATGCAAGATAGAGCATTTTCTCGAAGTTTCTGGAAGTAACCCAGCGACTGGTAAGAAATCAATGAGTATAAGTTTCACTTTATATTTGAAACCTATCAATATTTTCTAAAGTCGTAACGTCTATTTAAAATAACTACTATTTAAAGTAGCGTGGAGTGTGTAGAATTGTAAACAGTAATTTAGGTGTATCACCAATTTTACTTTATCAAGGTATTCCAGATATGAATAAACGTTTCTGTGAAATGGGTACGCTATTTACATCTTAACTACAAACTGGGAATAGCCTCGGGATCCGGGACCAGAAATGGCACACCCTGTTTGAACAGAGTTGCTACTTCAAAGTAGATATGAAAGACAAGCATGAAGGAGAATGTTTTCTACTTCAATTGAGAGCAAATCTTTGATTGAAGGTGCACACTTTATAGAAGGGTCCCGACAGGAGTGGTTGCATTGTAGAACCACAAAACAGCACCATTTTTCCAGAGGCATTGTGATAGTTACCCTGCGAACGAAACCCTGTTTGTTCTTGCGATGAAAATCAGGCATAGATGTCGAGGTTAAAGATCGAAGGAGACTTTGTTCTGGTCAGTAAACAATAATTGCTCACACATGAGTGGGCCACTGAAGTCAAATAAATTTATTCGTGAAAAAAAAAGGCACGTCCGAATTCCATTTGACGATGACGACGAAGGGACTGAGAAAAATCATACAAATCTAAAAAAAAAACCTATGGAACTGATGAAATCGTAAGATCCCCTTGACGGTCTCTCGTGGCCACATTAATGATGCAAGTGAAAGGAAGGATTTTTTAAGAATTGTACAGGTACCTCAAAGGTACCCTACAGTGCCCTACTTTATTCAGCGGTCAACCTGAAGCCACACATTAGTATACACAGTAGTAGTACACCCTATCAACTTTCCTTTAAAACTGGAAAGGCTACTGTCTTGATAAGCTACGACTCCAATTTCTCCCTATAGCAGTACAGTTTCCTAAAACGATTATCCTGGTTCAGTCTTGGTTGATAGCTCTCAGTAAAAGCGGTTGTTTCATTGTCTTAGGAATCAAAGAACATTATTATTTTAAGCGATGTCACAGGTCTATCAAAGAAGTTCGCCGGTGTGAATTTCATACGAAGAGAGTCCATCTTGGGTGTTCAGTTTGACCAAACTTCCCCTCGGTGGAACATCGCTGCCTTGGGTCCATTCAAATAACAAGCTGCAAAACAAACAAACACGACATGAATTAGCTTCACAAGGCTCTCAACAAGAGCGTAAGGTGAATACTAGAAGCGCGGAAGATAAAAAGAAAAACGGACGAGACCCTTAACAAGAGCACGATGGGGAAGGGGGGGAGGAGGCAAATAAATTCGCTCTGACGAAGGGCTAACGCTCGAAACGTCAGCTTTTTAACTCTTTACGGTGGCCAATTTACAATTTCAGCTTAGTTGATATTACCAAATTACCTTGTTACTCCCACCGACGCAGCACCACAGTTTCTTTAGAAACTTACCCCCTTTATAAATCAAAATCACTTTGGTCATCCTCTCCTCAACTTGGTTTCCGCCTCAATTACAAGAGTTGACCTACGAAACCTATTCTAGGTCAACATATGTATCAATAACCGGACAAAAGCTAGTTACCAAGCAGTGATGAATGGTAAAGATTTATAGGCAGAAATAGTAATATTTTGCAGATTTATAGAGACTGATTTTATTTTCCCTGATTTAAAGCATTTTTATCACAAGGTTGACGTAAAAAATCCTTTTGGAATAATAGGACTTTTTAAGAGAAACTTTACCTTCATCGAAAAGCATTTATTAACAGTTTAGAATCAATAAGAAACTATCAGTGCTGCTCGAGCAAATTTTGTACGGTTGCCTTTCGAATAAAAGCTCTATTAAATACAATCAAATAATAATACCCTTACTTGGCAACATACTCTAGGGGTGTCCATTGATTGAAGTCAGCATTAGGCATTCCCTTTCTGTTACCTGGTGTGTCTAATGTCATGCTGTTGTTGAGAGAAGAAAAACGCAGCTCGCACTTGAAAGTCAAACGTAAACTTGTCAATGCTAAATACTTAACACAATAAACTTTGATCAATTTTCGGGATTTCCCAACTGGAAGATATGTAAAAGCGTCCTATCTGCAACTTGTGTCATGTTCTATCATTTTCTCGAGACTGAGGGTTGACTAACAGTGTCTAGTGAAACAAGGAAAACATTTCAGGAGGTAAATGTAAGAATAATACACTAATTGAAGAACGACCGCGTAAAAATTTCACAAAAGATCACGATGCAAGGAAATAACACTTCCTTCACTATCTGACATTCTGTCATGCGCTCCAAGAAAAATATTCCCCTGTCGTTGATTGAAATTTTTTTTGGTGTAAGAACTAGAGATCTAAGTCAATAGGCCAAGTAACCAACAAGAACCCCTTCACTGCTTATTCTAGGTCTTGAAGACGGCATGAGCAACAACAAGCAGGTCCACTCCTTCTTAATGGGATGGTCGCCCGTTACAAACAATCTACCAACCCCCTTCCTAACATATTGTCAGGTTTCCCTGACAGTATGTCAATTACACCCCTGGGTGGAGAGATGCGCTGTGAAAACACAATGAAACCACTGGGACCCATACCATATTATGATAAATGATAATGCAGAGGTCATGGATACCACTTGGATATCTTGTCTCCCACCTGCCATCAGATAATAGTGTAATCTTCAAAAACTTAAGCTTCCAAACTTACGGTAAGATAGCCAGAACAGATGCATTGGTTGGCAGACCTCCTTTCTCGTCAGCAAGTCCTTTAACAAGTTGATGCACAGCAGCCTTGGCCATACCATAACCCAACATCCCTATAATTAAAAATTATTCCTTGAGCATGCGTTGGATGTGAGATGGTAAAAAGCCAACGAGGTGCATCGCGCCACGTTGCCAATAACCAATCCTGTATCCAATCAGCTTGAGAATGAAATAATTTATTTATTAAATTTCAATAAATACTGAACAATTGCGTATGCCTTTGTATGGCTTTGTTTGAGTCCCCCAACATAGGGCACAATGAATTTCCATATAAAGTGACTTGGAATATATGAGCTGATAACCACAGTTGAGCAAACCAATAGGAACACTAGAAATGCATTATTTGGTTTTGGCAATTTAATAACAAATGATAATGATAAAGACATTGAATTTAATCCTGTGCGCTGATTTTGTAAGAAAAAAAAAACAGACAAATTGATTATAAAAATGCAACTCAGTGAATTCAGGAATCTCTTTACAGGATGATGGTAATGAAGCTTTGCAACGAGGCCTTGATATTACCCCCACAAGGGGTAGCTAGCTCCTTAAATGTGACAGGTGGCTGGGGGGGGGGGTGAGGAAGAGAGATAGGTGGGGCAGGGGTTTGAAAAAGGCAACTGTGAAAAAACTGAAATTATATGAGAAAATTATAGTACATTTTATCAGAGTGGGTATGGGCCTAAAGGATAGAGTTTATAGATCAACTTGGAGAGGCAAGCTGGAGCACTTCCTGTAATGCAACCTATCCCAATTTCTGTGGAGACAGGCTCAAAAGTAAAGAGGGTGTGAGCTGTTTACCAAGAAAACATCCCAGTGATGGGGCCATGCTCTAGTCCAGACAAACCAGTTTAGTATCCAGTCCACTTGATCAACATTTCATAGTCAGAGCAATGTCATCTGCGACAGCAAAGTTTTCCAAAGGTATATTTGTTCCAATTAAAACATGGTCAACAAAAGGAAGCAGCTTTACCTGGTGTAGCTCCCAGTGAAGGCTGAGCTCCGGTTAATGTCAACAAACCATTCCTGAAATTAAGGAAAGATAAGTTAGAGAGATGAATTGTAAAACTATGGACCACCCCTTTTACACCTTTAAAACTCATGCTTTGAATTAATTTAGAAGTTTCCTAAGTTAAGTGACCATAATCTTTAGATCTACTTGCCTTAAATTCTTTAATTATTTTTGCTATTCCACATTTTAGTTTTGATAACCACAGGTTCAACAGAAACCATCTGATAACTATCTCCTTTTCTGAACTTAGATTGTGGTGTGATTCAAAAGTACTCTGCCAAAAAAATAAGTTGACACACTCACTTTTTTACCATTTCATCTGATTCAGAGAAAAACTATAGTGTTACCTTGGAAAGAGGAACTAAGCACCTGTTATGAGATTATGGCTTATTGAGAAAAAAAAAGAAAAAAAGAACCTGCATGGAGAGAAATATTTAAAAAGAATAGCATTTGCCATTTTGCAGTGTTTAAATGTGGCCCAATACCTACTCTTTCAAATGTTTAGAGGCAATACTCGCAGAAATAAGAGAGGTCCAAACACTCTGCTTGAACATCAAGTCTGCATTCTTGACAACAGCTGTTACATAAAAAAACAACACTTCAGCTAGGTTACAAATTGAAGCAAACATGCAAACTGAACATGAAATTATTCAGTGGCTGATTTTTTTGTTTTTGTTTTCTTTTTTGCATGAATTGATTCTAACTATCAAATTGTGTCCTTCATGTTCAAAAATTGTTATTAGATAATCTCACTTGAAAGAAGGCAGCATAAGCATGGTCACTGTTCTGTGCACTAGGATGAATTAATTTGTTACAGTGATTCAACTAATACAAGAGGAGAAATGCTCACCACCACATGCACTTACAACAAAAAACCTGTCATGTCTTATCTATAGTTGCTGGTAAATGTCCTGCTGTGACCAGGAAGGTTTGCAAACCCCCGTGACCTCCAAAGCTGTACCAGTTATCAGAAGGTTTAAAAAATATGGCCTTGTCTTTGGTGCAAGAGATGTGCTAAAAAAACATTCCCATCTTCCTGAGGGAGGGGTTAGAGTACTACTAACAACTTTCCTCAATACTGAAATACTGTGACATTGAGGTCTTTCTTACAACATTATAGGAATTAAAAAGTTGGCAAAAAACACACACACACACACACAAACTTAAAAGGCATTAACATTCCACTCTGCAGGAACTAGCAAGGCTCTGGTGTCATGGGCCAATCTGTGTGACTTTTACTCTACCTTTGCTTTTGGCACTTCCACCAGCCCATCCACCCGCAACACAGATTATTGCATCAAGCTTGTTACCATCGAGGATCTCCTCCACCTTGGGCTGGATCTGAATATCAGCAATGATAAAAGCACAATGGAAGCCTTACTCTTATTGTAAAAAGTAAAAAACAACCAGATATCTGTGTTGTCTGCTAAAAATCCATTATACTTTTTAGTACTAACAGGGATTCTGACTCATTTTTGAGACAACCTTGATTTTAACCATTTCACCACCTTTGGATGGCCTCTGGTCTATGAGAAGTAAATTGATACCCCTTCAGGTTGCTCCCAGTATTGTTTTCATCACTGATCATTAAAACCAAACACCTTTACTGCAATACAATCATTCTGCTTTTTTTATTTACCTGTCGTGTGAGGCTGAACTGGGAAGCAGATTTCAGCCCAATTTAGTTGATCAGATTGTTTGGGGAGAAGTTTGGAGATCCCTTCTGCATTTTCTCAACAGGATTAAGCATTGTTGTGATGCACCGTTCTGGAACATTATTTTTGGTTCTCCATTTTTTTTTATTACAAAATAGAAAAATTAACATATTAAAATGGAGAACAATAATTTAATTCCAATATGCTCATTAAGAATTCAGGGAAAATGTCAGAGGCTGTGGAATAAAGTACAGAAACAAGATTCGCAACAAAGAATTGAAAGCAATACTTGGCTATCACTGCACGAAAAAATGGACTCTCACTATATTTGCTTAGTGCAAATCTAAAAAAATTTGGTGCAAACATATATAGCAAAATTAATATAAAGCAACGGTGGTATTAATGCCATATTTGCTCATACATTTGCACCGGGTAGCAAATGTATGAGCAAATGTGGCATTTACCATCACAATGCTCTGTATTTGCTATATGTTTGCACCAAATTTTCTCAGATTTCCACTGCACAAATATGATGTAAATCCGTTTTTTCGTGCAGTGTATTGCACTTTGGACAAGAGACAGAAGGTTGAAGTGAGTGATGAAACAGGGTTTTGTGTAGCATATGACACACTCAAAAAAGCTGCAAAGGATTGTGGAATATCAAATTCTTCCACTGTTAAATATGCAGTAGATCATCAGAGGCCTTTCTTTTAGAGGAGATCAGACAAAAAAAACTGTTTGTAGGAGAAATTTAATTCTTTTTATTTAATTTAAAAAAATGGCAAAACAATTTATTAAAGAAAGGTGCACAAATATAATTTGGAGAATATTTTAATGACAAAATTCTAATTGTCAGGCCCAGGGGTTTCATTAAGGGCCAGGCACCGGGCAAATTGACCGGTTGTGAGGACGGCTTTGCCCACCTGATTTGACCATCTGGAGGAAAGTTTATCTTATAAAGAAGTTCAGTTCAAAGAGTTTTGCCCGCCTGTGAAAACCAGTTGCCCTCCCACAGAAAACATTAATGAAACCCTTGCAGGCCCTCATGGCTTTTAAATTACACAGAAGTTTTTGTCTTGAATTAGATGGTTTTACTGAGGGGCTTAAATTAACATTTGAATATGAGGGTATTCAACATTATGAATTTCCAAAATCCATTTCATGAGACATACAAGCAATTCACAAGGCAAAGAAAGAGAGAGGAGATGAAGAATCATATCTGTAAAACATTTGGAGTGACTCTCATGAGAATCAAATAATTATGATGTTGAAAATCTCGAGGTATACATCAGACAAAAAAATTGAGAGCGAAAAATTTTAATTGTCTGATGCAACAAACAGGTAATTTTACAATTTACTTCTTGCCTGACGTAATATCATACATTTTATATTTTACAACAGTTATCTGTGGTTAATTTCACATTTATTTTTTTTGGTATAATTTTATAATTAATCATACTTCCTTACTCAAACGCTCACAGTTCAGTTTCAATTTAATTTCCCTCTTCAAATTTGGGTTGCTTGCTGACTAATCCTTTTTTGGTGGTTGTGCTTTAATTCCTTCTTCAAAGTATTTACATCATCCTTTCTTTTTAACCCCATTTCCAATTTCCCCTTGGTCTTCTCCATTCAAAGAAACCTCTTGTACTCTTCAAACTTGCAAGAGTATGTCCCTTTATTAATATATCAAAAGTTAACAGTTGTTGCTCTCATGTGGAATTCAACCACTTCAATTGAATTTTGTGCTTTTTCACAGGTCACTTGAAATCTCATTGTTAGTTCCTCCAAAGAAGGCATCTTTAACCAAAACCAAAACCAAAACCAAAAGAATTAACCAACTTTTTGACCAAATGGTTTAATTATGGGCAAAAAATAAGCCAATCAGCTGCCTACAACTACTCTTGAATATTCAGTCAGTCAATCACAAATAAATAAAACTGATCAATCTCTTTCACAACTTGAACTTGGTTGAACTCAGCATCAGAGATTGAATGATCATCCATTGCCTTTGAAATCAGTCTACTGACTGACAGGTGTTCTACCTATAAGCAAGAGCATTAGTTTTCTCATTTTTTATTTATTTTTATTTTATTTTAAGTTGTTTAATTCCAACAGTAACTGCAGCCAAAATGAAGCTAAAAAGACCAGCTAAACATGCTACAGCTGCCATAAAAGGAATTCCCATCATGATCCTGCTCAGAGCAACTCCCAGACTGCTTGTTGTGAGTGCAGCTGCCATGACACCAGTGGCCATAAATGTTGTGTGACATGTGGACTTCACTTTGTTAAAACCACAGGCAACCTGGTGGTAATGAGAAATTTCACTTTCAAGTTCTTTTTGACAATCACAAGTCTTCTTTAATCTAAAATCTATCTACATTTGTAATGTAAATCATCATTGATGTGATGTCATGATGTGAAGTGAGCACTTGGAATAGGAGGATTTCCCATCAAGCTCACTCTAAATCCTTCCACAATTGAGGTCCTTAAAGTCCTAGTTCCAAGGCTGGATGATGGGGTAGTAATTGTGCCTTGATCACTCTTACTCATCTTCAACCTGGCAGTAAGTGGGCTTGCAAACAATTTCCTTGCAAACAACGTATCAATAGCTCTGGCTGATCTACTCACTGTGAAGTTTGCAGGACAAATCGCAAAGGACATTGTTGGTTGTGATCTATTCAAGCTACATTAGGACCTCTTCTTGACTGAAAGTAAGAGAGCAAGTATGTCCAGAGAAGGTAGTCAAAATCTGTAGATCTTTCAAAGATCAGATGCAATGTTGGGGATAAGAAGACTTCAGGTGTTGACAAAGAGAAGAAGCTTGATGAAGTTCATAAAAACAAGTATAGGATTCCAATGGACCATAAGATTCTGAAGGATCATGGAGTCTTTTCCCCACGAGCTTCTCTTCAAGCTTGAACTTGTGTCTGATAGTAGTGTTGTGAAGGAATCCTTCCCAACAAAACTTGTTTATGAACTGAATAACATCCAGATTGAGTATGAAGTCATACACAGTCAAGAACTCACTAATGAGGCCTTGAGAGAGATTCATGTGTGAGCATGTCACTCATCTCAAGATAATCTCAATGGATAAGGGTTCTGACACAATCATCAAAGAGAGCATCAATGTCCCAAGGAGGTCAATGAAGGGACTTTTTCTTCTCTTCTACCAGTCCTACAAAGTAGGAACAAGGGATAGTGAAAAGAAATTCAATCCTGATATCGCTGAGGTAGAGGTTGCACTATGAATGGAATCCCAAGTAAGGGTTTACAGTCAAGGAATGAAGGCAAGAGATATGTGGAAAGATGTCTTTGGAAGATTCAGGAAGGAGAACAGTGCAATGAATGCAACAGACTTTTATGCTGGAGATAGAAGCAGTCTTTTTATCAACCTCAGAAGCATGAAAAACAATGAGCTGCACTGTTCAGGATTGAGATTGGTGGATACAAAAAAAGGAGTTCAGTTAAATAGCAATGAACAAGAAAGCACCAGGTTCAGGAAATGTGAAATGTAATATCATCAATAAAGAGCTTGAAAGTGTGACCTTAACTGCTGAGAATATATATCATTTGCAAAACTTGATCCTTATCCTGTTGTATGAAACCATGAAGCATGCTTGCATGCCCAAAGATGAAGTTGTGAAATTCAAGCATGATGAAGCAAAGGCATGATTTTAAATGTCACACAGTAAACTTGTATGTGCAATTCAAAATTAATCAGACCTGTACTTTGAAATTGAGGTTTTCTTCATGATATCCCTTTAAATTCAAGGTGGCCTCAAACATATCCCAGAACTGGACTTTAAAATCAAGGTTTACTCAAAAAAAGCCTTGATTTCAAAGTTGTCTTCGTGCGTTAATTGCCTTTAAAATCAAGGTTGTCTCAAAAATGAGCCAGAATCCCCATTTAATAAGCTACTCCATCCATAATAAGAAAAGAGCAATGGTTGTTTTAAATAAGTTTTAATATACCTCTTCATTTTGCTCAGTCCATGAGTCTGTCTTAGTAACAACCACATTTGCATGTGCTTCTTCGTTAGGGAACAAGTCAACTGAAGCTACCCACTGTAAATGAAAAAAAGAGCATATAACTACTTGTGGATCAGATGCAATTCACATGGAGCCATTTCCTCATCATTTTATTTTACGTGGAGAACAGAAAACTCACATAAATTCCCCTCTAACTGGATGCCAGGGTCATCACTAACATTTTCACTATCAAGATCTACAAGTATGACGTACTTGGTCTTCTTACTTTTGGTGACACATTCTCTATAAAGATCTTTTGAGAATTTTGTTTTAAGTGAGACCTTACCCCAAAATGTAGAGAGTGAGACTAGCCACCCAGAAAACTTTTTCACTGTCTCTGATGACACCTTGGATGCACAAATTCCACAGTAAATAATCTTGTAAAGAAATGTTGTCTAGCAGAATAAGTCACTTCTAGATCCCCTCCTCCTTCCATGTCCACGGGGTGTGGACAAAATGTGGGGTAGGTCATGGCCTAGGCCATGGCCTACCCTGTGCCCTACCCTATGGCCTACCAGTGGTCAGATTTTTAAAAACATAAAAATAATATCAGTAAGAGTCGAACGAATACGCTGGTGTACAATTCTATGCCTCTAAAAAGGGTATACTAGGAGGTCGCTAACATGATTTTCAACATCCAAGAGAACGAAACAATGCAAATATTACAGCACTCACCCAAGCACTCAACCATAACAGTAGGTTAAGGGGGAGGGGACAGGAGAGGAGGGGCCAATATTGTGTAGTCACAGAGGATATGCAAAATGGCGGCTTCACGATACAGGCTACCAGTTGGTAACATTATAGTGGAGTGCTAGAATAGTGTAAAAGTGTAATGAACAGTGTTATATCGGACAACACATCCAGGTAAGAAAACACAAACATTATGTGCCAGGCCAATTTTTTAAGTGAATAAAGGCTGGTAGTTTCTAAAGAAACTGTTTGGAGCTGCATCGTTGGGGGTAACGAAATAATTTGGATATATCAACAAAGTTGAAATGGTAAATTGGCCACCGTAACGATTACAAAAGCTGACATTTCAAGCGTTAGCCCTTCATCGGAGCGAATGATGAAGGGCTAATGCTTGAAACGTCAGCTTTTGTAATTGTTACGGAGGCCAATTTACCATTTCAACTTTGTTGATAAACCCAATTTTTTAAGTGCCTCTTAAGTGCTGTAGAGTATTGAATTTGCAACAAGCACCATGGCACATGCATGCATCGCCATCATAAACATTTCACAAACCTTACTTGTTTTTCCAAAGAAAGGGCCAGTATTGCACTAGTTTGAAAGGAGAGCTGATATCATGATGTTTGCCCAAAAGTTGTGTTTAACTGGCTTCTGTTCCTCAATTTCCTTGTTCTAACAGAAGGTTAAGAAATTTTGATCGGAATGTGGCCGCCAAAATAGCAGAAGAAAGTCGTTGGTAAGACAGTCCTCAGGAAAACGTTTAAAGGTTTCCACCAATGCCATGCCTTTAAAAATCTGACCACCAGTAGGCCATAGGGTGGACCATAGGGTAGGCCACAGGGTAAGGCCATAGCCTACACCATGGCCTATCCCACGTTTTGTCCACACCCCTGTCCACTCTAAACCAGACCCTCAAAACAGTTCCTCCTACCAATTACAGAGATTTCTTCCTATTTAAATTAATAGAACATTGGCCTCCAAAGACTATCAAATACTACCCACAATGCTTGATTTCTTTGATATCTGCTCTAGGTATGATGCAGGTTTTCATCTGCATTTACCATATAGTGGTAGCAGTAGTAGTAGTAGTAGTAGCAGTAGTAGTAGTGAACTTTATTTAATAGATGTGTCACAAGAAAATCTAGTGCATAGCACTAACTGGGCACACACAGGGTAATAATGCCAAAAAAAAAAGTAAGAAATCTAAAACCTCTTACAAATAGAATTATTTACCTAACCCACCGGTATTTATGAATTAAAATTATTTATCAATGTCATATACTCTCAAAATTAACTGTTACAAAGTATACATTTTTTGCAGCCATCATCAATGTTATGACAGTCAGGTCTGTTCTCCTGATTTTAGTATTAAATCCATGTAGACTATCTTCAGTGCATAACTCTTTCGTAAGTTTCAACTAGAGGAGAGGGTCATAGTATCTAACAGAGTGCTTTCCATATTTAATGGTATTAAATCGAGGCATTTTGAAATCTGAATTTCTTAAAGAGTATCAGCAAGAGTACATATAGCCCTATACATTAATTGTGCATTCAGACTACTAGACTTAAAGTCTTTGTTTTTAAAGTTTTGTCGTGAAAGACAAAGAATTGGAATGCATAATTAATGTGTGGGGTTATATGGTACTCTTTCCAGAACATCTCCTATCGCAGTTTGCTTTCGATGTAAAAAGTTCCTGTATTTGACTACGAAGTAAGTTCTTTTTTGCCTTGAACATGGGAACATGAGGATTGCTATATCCAGTGGAGCCTTCTGTTCACCAATGATGGGAGTTCAGCCAGCCTCAGGAGACCGTCATAGGAGAGTGATTCACTGCTAAATACTACTCTCAGGACCCTCTCTTGTAGTCTTTCTGTTATTTAAGCGAGTCTTTTACCCATCTCAAGTTGCTAAGTTATTGGATAGGATATTCTCCTCTCAGAGACAAAGCGAGTCTTTTGGCGACGGCTTTATTGAAAATAATTGGCTTATAATTTGCAGCACAAACGATTAACTAAGATAAAAACCTCAAATTCAAGAATCTCAACGAATTGTGGAACTACTCCTGCCCCCGCTTCAGTAATGTAGATCAGACGATTCAGATCCAAAAGCATTTCTAATGGTGATGTACACACCTAGCGAAGTACGGATTATAAACTGATTATCACCAAAAAAGCGATCGTCCAAACTTTCGAGCGCAAAACTACTTTCAAGTTATTGTAAGCATTGTAAGGCTGGGAAATGTAGCTTTATCTTACCCAATCTTTGGACTTGAAATAAGACACACATGTAGCTCCAAGAGCTCCTTTCCCGCCATAAACCAAAACCCTGGCTACTGCCATCTTGGAACCTTCCCACGTGTTGCAAGTAGGATGATTACAAAATTCCGTACCTACCGCTCCCAAAGTATTTACACTCAAGTTACAAAGTCATACCCATGTGGACGGGGAGCAAAAGCTCCCCCAAAAATAAATATTTAAAATTTTCTCGTTGGTAATCTTGTAACCTGTTAGCTCTGCCTTTCCATGATCATTGATTGTTTATAGCACTTCTTGGACCAAATTTTCCAGTTAATAGTAAATAATATGGCACACACAAAAAAAAGGAAAAACAAACAAACTTGTTGGAGCAAAATATCTCAGTGGAGTCCGCAGGGAGGTATTTGTTACTGGTATCAAAAGAATATGCAAATCAGTGTGTTGCTTACTTGATCTTACTACAAAGCGGGTTGCTCATTGAAGGCGGTTTTTGGGTCAGAAAGCTCGTGAGACCATGTTCGGTAGAGTTTAGCAGGACCAAAGGAAACTGCCTCATTAATGGGCCGGCAGTTATTCGTTCATCAGTCCCCTGAAACTCGAGCGAAGTTCCTTCACGCCGTGCCATGATGCAAATGAGAACAGCCTTCATAAATCTCATCTTTGTATTGCTGATGCTGTTTGGTTGTGGAGTGATGCCATCATTTAACTGCCCACCAAAATGCGGATGCGAACAAAAAGAGAATGGTTATTCAGTTAATTGTGTGAACAAAGGATTGAAATCGCCGGTAAACCCTAATGATCTGCCGGACGACACATTCGAACTGTGAGTACAGCCGATCTTATATTAAGGGCTTTGTCGTTTCAGGATTACGTTGATGTTTGTATTCTTATCTTTACTGTGTTTTCTGTGTAATTATTTTCTCGACGTTAAACTCTTCTTCAACTCTATAGCCGCAGATATACTAAATGACTTCATAGAAAGCCAAATAAGTCCTGTTTTGAAGCCTTTGCCATTTTTACCTCCATTGCAGCAATCTGTCAAATAATGAAATACAGAGGATCGCAAACAATGCCTTCAAAAGGAGAAATCTCACAAAGATAAAGCGATTGTAAGTAGAGTCTTTCTGTTTTTTTGTCACCTGAAGTTTAAAGTAAGTTCATTTGTTTCTAATGAACCGGGTAGCTACGATGAAACCAACATACATGCACATTAATTTGATCTTCTAGCTATTATTTTGCTGGGTAGTTTCCATTGTTCAATTTGTTCTGCTTCTCACATTTGCATTAGTTATGAAGTCAATAGTGGCCTATATCAATCACTCCAGAGAACATACAGCCACTTGTTAGAAAGTTTCTGAGATATTGATCGTTTGATTTAAGATGGAAGGAATTCTCTTGTTTCCTTCCAATTCTTATCCGAGACTTTCCCATCTCTGTTTTTTTGGTTCCACAATGTTTCTTTGTGCTCGTATGTGTGTACTTATTTTCAAAATAAACGTACTGTATTTATCTTTCGGGTTTTAATGCTGGTCGAATTTTTTTTGGTTGTTTTTTGCGTGCCCGGTGATTGCAATAATTCAATGTGTCAATCGAGATCAATCAAACTGGCTTCCTGCTACGCAGATAGTATACACACCATGGCATAGTGCTCATTTCCCCTCAGTTGGGCTCACGATTGTTTACAAAATTCTATGGCACTTCCGATAGTAATTAGAAAGCAACTCAGCCTGTTAGTCGAAAATCGTCGTCTGTATTAATAGCTGTCATTGTTGTGTATTTTTTTTTTCTCAGAATTTTGTCTGGCAATGAACTAGATAAGATTGAACCAGATGCGTTCTCAGGGTTGAATAGACTGACAAAGCTGTGAGTTGTATATTTAATTGCATGTACTTTACTGTCTTCGCTTAAGCTAAAAAAATAATGGAAATGTGGGTTGCAATTTATGGAACTGGACTTGCAGACATCAAATATTTCATTTGCTAATTTTCATTTGTTTTCCAGCATACTGTTGAATTCTTGCATGATTTGCTGTTGAGTTTCAATGTGATTTCATTTGCTACTCAACTCTTGTGTGTGGTAAATATAGTTTAAATAATTTCGTATAGGAAAATAAGAAAATATGAGACCCATATTATTTGGTTTTTCTGGGATGTCTTGCAAGATAAGATGGCAAAATGGCAAAGAGCTTGACATGTTATCTTGGGACTGCTCCCTTTCTTTAACAAGTCAGGGTGCTGATAAGATAGATTGAAAGGAGGGTGGGGCTTGCCAATTCCATTCCCCAGCCACATGTTTTTTTCTTAATTTGCAAAATCCTACTTTTCAGATTGTAAAATTAGAAATTTAATGATAAATCCCTCTTAACAGCAGAATTTAGGAGAGCTCATCATGACACATTCCTGACCAGCAGGTCAAGCTTTGTCTTTACACATTTAAGAAAGATTAACCTCTTTTATCCCAAAGAGTTTATTTGTAATTCTTGTTAGTAAGTAGTGTCTGAGCTCCCTTATCTGTCAGTGCATAGAATTTAGTCTTAGACTTGTTTTCATATCCCTTAGCAGCTAGTTTTTCAAATTTGGATTTTATACTGGAGGGGGTATTACTGCATATTTTATACTAGAGGGGGTATTACTGCATATTTTATACTAGAGGGGGTATTACTGCATATTTTATACTAGAGAGGGTATTACTGTATATTTTATACTAGAGGGGGTATTACTGCATATTTTATACTAGAGGGGGTATTACTGCATATTTTATACTAGAGGGGGTATTACTGCATAATTATTTGTGTGAGTAGAATGGTTACTCAAGGCATGATGAGTTGACAGGAAAAATAACTTCTTATCAAAAGAAATTACAATTCTTGCTGTTACAGTAAATGTGGGAATTTGTTTATTTTCTCCTGTGAACTGGATGGGATTAGACTAGCCAAAAGAGTCAAATTGCTTAGAGTACGAGACTTAAATCAGTTGTTTTGTAAACCTCCTTTATAAAATGATTATTGATTATTGAAAATCATCAGCATCAATGGTACAGTTGGGTAGTTACAGTGTTAATGGCTATTTTTTTATCAGTAAATCACAAAGCTATGCCAATGAATCAGAGCTTTCCACAAATACACTAAACTGCAAGACAGTACAGTAGGATGTCTTCTGTCAGATTTGTATTTATTCTTATTTACCAGTTTTTGTTTGTGAGTTTTTCTTTTATGTTGTATACAATAATCATTCATTATGAAATGAGTTTTTGAGACAAATTGCTTTAATTTTACTAATTTGCTCTGTGTACCTGTTATTACCTTTATTATAACACAACAACTTATTTACACTCATCAACTTTCATTTGTTTTTTTTTTTTTGGTTTATAATTTGTAATTTAATTTTTTTCTCTCAGTGATCTCAGTGGCAATAAATTATCTCTTCTGGATGAAGGTGTCTTTAGAAAACTGAAGAATATTAAGATGATGTGAGTTATGATTTATGGGTGATTGTATGCTCACAAGTAAACAGTCATATCAATCTATGATGTTTACATGTATTTTTGAATTGTCAAAACATATGGTCATATTGATTAAACTCTCATACAAAGTAATATAATTTACATTATTTCACAATGTGTTAGATGTTTTTTTATTTTTTTATTTTTTTCAAATTGTACATAATTACCATGCAGCATTGTAATTAATTTCCAGGATTATTAAATCTTTGTCTTATAACCAAGATTGTAGTGATTGAAAATAGTTTTGAAGGGTTGTTTTGTAAAGATTGGGCAACATGTACATGTTACTAGATATTGCCATTTACTCACTTATTAGATTTGAGAGGTCTACTGGTATGTAAATACTTTGAAAATAAAGTAATTTACTTTGAGTGCAATCAAAAGAAATGGAGATACACATCTTTGAATACATTTCAATTATCTTGCATCGACAAGTTTATGACACAATTTTGTGGTTGTCTTTGTATGAGGTACTGTACCTGTACATTTAATATTTGCCCTACCTCTTTTTACATGTACTGACTTTTTTTATTATAAACCATTGACATTCTTTTTCTTTTTTTTTTCAGTGATGTGTCACGCAATCAATTGTTTATGCTAAATAAAACTCAATTTTATGAGTGCAGAAGTCTTAGAACCATGTAAGTTCATGAGAAACAATATTTTGAGTCAATCACTGGATGGTCATGATAAGTGCAACAACTTTTAAGAAGTCAGTTATTTGATTTATAAGTGTAAGCTTTTGTTCTCTACCAGTCAGGCATCCAGTCTCCTGAACTCAACACAACCCATTCTCTTCATGGCACATGAATAATAGCAGTTGATTTGTTATCAATAACCTTGATGATTATATATTTATGGAATGACTTAATTTCCTTTCCTTTTTTTTTCTTTTAGAGACTTATCTTCCAATAGGCTGACTCTCCTTCCTGATGGACTATTTAACTCTCTTGATAAATTACAAAAAATGTGAGTATAAATTGAATTTAGTTCTCTCCTAAAATTGGGTATACATGCAAACATAAACTACACTTATTATTCTGATTTGGATTTAATAATTTATGGTAACA
>NC_142519.1:34978214-35060714 GCF_964205215.1 Stylophora pistillata | reverse complement strand
GATGTTGTATATACTGCTGACATTGTAAAGAAATTGGCGCAAGTCATTGGAGATGAAAAAGTAAGGAGCGTGTGGGTTCCTATCAGCTTTCCAAGGTCACCCTTCTAATGCCTTCTACACTTAGTCTTTTGTTTTCACTTTCCCTGTAGTGTTTCATCAATTCTCTATAATTTGTATAATTGCCCATTTTATAGGTGTGTGCTTAGTTAAAAAGCCCTTGATTAAGAGTAAGCCAGAGAGTGGCCCTTGTCTGATAGATGCTTCTAACTGTAGTTAGAGCAATGACTGAGTACTCGTTAATAACATCTGAAAAGCGCAATGGTTTGTATCAGAAAAGGGTCACCTTTAGCCTCTCTCCTATTCAAAGGCTCGGCAACTTGTCACACAGCTATAAAATTTGGAGGACCCCAGTTGAGGTGATGATTGGTCACGAAGAAAGTCATGGTTATTCTTGTCCAGGTGATTATTGATGTAGAATTGCTTTGATTAATGGAGTATCATACGGTATATTTGTACTGTTCCTCTACATGATATGATGATAAACATAAAGGGCTAAATGTACAAATTTTCCTTCTTTTGGTTTGTTGATCTTTCTGAGAAGAAATTTTATGACACATCAACACCGGGAACAAAAACATAATGTTTGAACAATACACTTATGACGAAAGTATTTACCAGGCGCAATGACCTACACAGACACACACACACGCACGCACGCACGCACACACACACACACACACACACACACACACACACACTGTATATATGTACACATGTATGCTCTTGCCATGGTACTGATACACAGGTCTGTTGCATGTTATCAATTGAAGATGTATTTTACTTTGTTTTGTATCACAGCTCGGTGGAAATTTAGTTTCAACCATCAGTAACATGATGGACGTTCATACATCATTGTTGCAGGAAGCTCAAAGGAAGTCGAAGTCTTGTTCAAGGTTTGTGTTCTTAAATTGCGTTATACCGTGTACATAGCCAGACTAAGCTAACCCAAATAATACAAAGTAAGTTGCTTTTTCAACAGAGTTGATAAATGTAAATTGGGCACCGTGAAGAGTTTAAGAGCTGACCTTTTGAGTGTTAGCCCTTCGTCACAGCGAATGAAGGAATTGTGGGAGTTGTGTGTTTATATGCAAAAAGTGGAGCTGCGCTATTGGTAGGAACATGGTGACGAATAAAAAAAAAGAATAAATTAGTTAAAAGAAAAGCATTCGTTGATACCGTGGGGATCACAAACGCCGAATTGAAAGATAAACTTTTGTTTCATAGTTCTGCGGCTTTCCGAACTACCTAAATTTAAGGAAAGGCTGCAGACTGCCATATGCTGCTTAGAACGATTAGGCAGATTAAGGTGGTCAGCGACTGGTTTGGATGCGTCCTTGTCATTCCTCTCTGCGTCGCAAAGGTGTAGTCGGAATCGGTTGCCTATTCGTCTTCCTGTTTCGCCAATGTATATCTTTTTGACATAGGTGGTGGTGCACGTGGAGTGATCAGTAATCTTAATGGATCGTTTGAGTCCCGATAATTTCCAAACGTTACGAATGAAAGGACAAGTCTTGGAAGTTTTGAAAGTCTTTCACTCTGAGAAATCCGTCCTAAGTAAAGGCTTGGCAACCCAAAATCCCTCCATTCGCTCTGACGAAGGCCTAACGCTCGAAATGTCAGCTTTTAAATTCCTTACGGTGGCCAATTAACTCAGTTGATGAAATCAAAGTTACTTTGTGAGTCCCTCCGACGCAGCACCAAGGTTTCTTTAGAAAAGTGATAATAATAGTAAGGATGTGATAATGATGATGACAACAATAACATTGAGAGTAAAAACGATAATTATGAAAATATAGAATTGACTTGGAATGCCTTATTTCATTAGAAAGGGAGATTTTCCATGAAACAGACCATTTGTGACAGATGCGTTTTTGATTCACTCATTGAGTAGTGTGGTGGAGGATTTGCACCAGACAACTCCAGATTTTAAATTCAGCATCTAAAACCATGTAACGATGCCACCTCCAAAGCTTTCTGTTTAAAATACAGCAACACTTAATGACATGGTTAGAATAAAAAAAGAGCCTGTTGGTAGCATATCTGTGAATCAATAATCAGAACATTCCCCTTTTGAGGTTAAAAATTCGTCAACAACATTTAAAGTGCTCAGAAAAGGAAGTCAGTAAATACGTGCTTTTTTTTTTTTTTTTTTTTTTTTTTTTTTTTTTTTCACCAACAGCATGGTGCTTCGCGTGGGTATACTGGCAACAAGATTTCCTTTGGGTGTTTTAAAAAAATTGGATGTGTCATTTGTATCAAACAACATTGCAGTTCATGTTGTGCAAACTTCACATGTCGAAACTTTTGGCAAAAATTGTTATGTGACAACAGACAAGAACTCCAGATTTCAACGCATAGGCTGCATTCCATGTGAATACAACAAGTTATGTGCGAAGCAACCGGTATGAGTAATAATGTATCACCTCGTATCCTAATCATTATCATATGGTCGTGCGACCCGCGCGTACAATCTGACTGGAAGAAAAAAGAGAAGGGTTTTAACTGTAGAATCTCCTCAGTAGTTGTCCAGTGCGCGCCCTTCTTTTGTAAACAAATACATGTACAAGTACGTCCTATTTATGCAGGTAGTAACATGATTTCGAGAGAAAGTTGGTGATAATAAGCCCGAGTAAATCTTTCAAAGACAACAAAATTGTACGAGTCCGTAGAGCAAGGGCAAATTGTAGTCTTTGAAAAAATTTCAAGTGCTTATTTACACTAAATTGCACTCGAAATCATGTTGTTAATTGTTGATACTTTACATGAAAAAAAGCATCACAGAAAGTCAAAACAAACGAAAATTTGACAGCGCGTGCTTTTTGTAATTTGTACTCGTTTTACAACTTTGCACTCGTGTTATATGAAAAGTGTACTCGTTTTCAAGCCAATCAGATGCGCGTAATTTTTTTGATATATATTATTGAGGGTAAAACAAAATTAAAAAAAATTTAATCACCAAGTGGTCTTATCATAAAATGCCTATTATCTTTTTCCTAAATGCTTGAACACTTTTATTCCTACGACAGGTAACAGACACTTCCATATACCTTCCTCCAACGGGCTTTCTAAAAATACAACGTGGTGTCAAATTTCAGTTTATAATCTATGCCAATAGCAAACTTTTTCCGGAACTTACAAATTCAAGTGGAGTACAAACTAGTAGAGAGGTGTCTAGTACTGTGATGTCAGCACAGTTTGGTGAGTAAAGTCACTCATACAACACCACAACACTCACCAAAAGGAACTTTATTCACTTGTGTTTTTAAACACTCGCAACCCAAGATACTTGGAAAAGATTGTCAGCAATTCAATCAGAAGTTTGTGCTCCTGAGCAAACTTAGGATATTTTTTTTCCTCTGCGGTAATATGGTTTTCCAAAGATTGCCATATACATGGTACATGAACACGTGCAAAGTACCTCGCTGCTATTCGCAGCCTATCTCTCCGTTTTTCTTGTTTCCAGCTGTGTTATTCAATCCAAAATTGACTATGCTTTTTTTGTATAACTTTGTTTCTAGAAGGGATTCAGTTGACGAATCTCTCTCATCCTATTATCATGGAATTCAAGAATCATCAGGTATTTACTTCAAGATTTCTTTAATTGATGATGTTGTGATTACGTAGTTAAGGTGGCTCGTACCAGTTTCCTCGCGCGGGGAACAGGTCACTCTTGCGTGACGCGCGCGAGAGAAACGTGCGAAAGAAGCGCGAGATCAAAAGATGAAAATTCAAAACAAAGATGGCAGCGCGTGGAATTTTTTCTACTTTTGTGAGAAGTTTACCTAAGAGCTTGTATTTTATGTGTTGAGCGGCCACTGTGAATGCAGGAGATAGAAACTAAGAAAACGAAGACAATTTTCGGAGAAGTAAAGGTTGCTTCTCTTCACATTTAAAGTGCACCTAAACCCAAAAATTTTTTTCGCTTAACGAAATAAGCTTATTTTTTGGAGTGTTTCTGTGCAAAATTTTTTTAATTTGCTTAAATCTTAAATTTTCTGTGCCTAGTCAAAATACGGAAAATCGGCCGCCATCTTGCCCCACGACCGAGTTTAAAGAGGAATGGCTCTAGCGGATAATGTGACGTCAAATCGAGAACACGAAAGTCTGCTTTTCACACATTTTCACTTGTTTGGGAAGGTTGTGGTCGATATTGTCCGAAGTATGCCGACCAGGTGTGTTGTATGAGGAATGTGTGAAGCGTGATACCCTCTTGCAAATTATGCACGTTGCTACATCCTCCTACAACACACTTAGTCGGCATATTTTCGGACAAAATCGACTACAACCTTCCCAAACAAGCGAAAATGTGTGAAATGCAGACTTTCGTGTTCTCGATTTGACGTCACATTACCTGCTAGAGCCATTCCTCTTTAAACTCGGCCGTGGGGCAAGATGGCGGCCGATTTTCCGTATTTTGACTGGGCACAGACAATTGAAGATTTGAGCAAATAAAAAAATGTTTGTACAGAAATACTCCAAAAAATACGCTTATTTCGTTAAGCGAAAAAAAATTTTTGGGTCTAGGTGCACTTTAAAAGAAATATTCAACCGATATGAAATCTTGCGACGGCGAAAAAAGAAGAACTCAAGTGAAGGATAGTCTACCTGAAGTGGAAGAAGACTTTGAAACTTCAAGGAAAATAATATGATATAGCCAGAAGTCATATGTAGGATTTTTAAGATGAGCTCGGGAGGCTGTCTTTGACGGCTGTTTAATGATTTTCTTAGCAGTAAACGTCTGTAAACATCAGATCGTAGGTGCTCGCGCGAGCACACGCAATTGTCAGCGGTAGCTAAAACAGATCATGAGCAAATGTCGATCTTATAGCATCCAGATTTTTAAATGCGCGAGAACGCGCGTGGAAATTGCTAAACTCACGAAAGCTATTGCATGAAAACAAGTCCGGTGACCCCTTCTTTTTATTGTTCCCATATGATAATAACGTCGAAAGGAATCATCAGAAAAAAAACTAGAAAATTATACGGAAGGAAATTTGTGATGTGTGAAAATTGCCCTTTTTGTAGATTTTCTGAAATTCCCCTCCGTAGAATTTTTTAAAAATATTTGTGCATTTTCCTTTTCAAGTGCCAAAAGCAATCACTGAAAAAAATCAGGGGGTCACCGGTATAGTTTTCAAACTATTTAAGCCACAAGCTAAAAAATGCGTCTGAATAAGCCTATGAAAGCGTTGCCATGGAAACTGCTAGTGACGAAATGACACTTATTTTTGGATAACCAATGATTATGTAATTCAACCCCGTAAAAGTGTTCAACTGGCCTTGGTCAGTCTTTCTGTTGTATTCTTTGAAAGTTACAAACCATCAAAAAGATGAAAACAGGTACGAGCCACCTTAAGGGGGGGACCTTAATTCCTTCATACAATACCGAATGAAGTATCGTTCTTGGACTGCTTTTCAATCCAAAACCAGAGTAATCACAAAAGCGCGGGAAAATGCTGGTGACCCAGTCGGGATTAAATTCAGGCTGAACTTTGATTGGTCGAGGAGATAGCAAGACTTTTCCAGTCAATCATGGAGGTTAGACAGGGTTCAACACTTGACTACCTCCATTACTAGCCAGCGGGCTAGTGATTTCTAACTTAAAATTTACCTTGCTTTTTCCTTAAATAGCACATTATGTTATCCCAACGACAGAAAAAACGCCATTCTTTATAATTTTGAAAGACTGTGCCAATAAGTTTAAAGGAAGGTTTGCGTGTTTGGGGTTGAAGTAGACCTCGAGGGAAATTGATCCGGGCTACCAAGTTGGGGTAAGGTAACGAATCTGATCCAACCGACGCGTCGGCCGACACACTACCGACACACCACCGATGCTGTACAAACAGCCGCTGTCGAACCTGGCTTTTCGAACCTGGTTTTTCGAAGGTTCCAACATCCCGCTGAGTACGTGGCTTCATCTAATGTTCCTGTGGGCTATCAAGGCTTCTGGAAGTAACATCGCCAGACTGACTAGCCTTTCAAAGACTACAGTGATCCGTGGGCAGAGCGACTTACCAACGGTATGTTCGACGAAAATTATGAACGCTGACATGAAGATCGGAGGTGTAGGAAAAACAGTGGAGATCGACGAGTCGAAGTTTGGAGCCAAGCGAAAGTACCAGCGAGGCAGAGTCTTTCTATAAGGTCCGGCCAACGTGTCGGCCGACGCGTCGGTTGGATCAGATTCGTTACCTTACCCGGCGATCGTGTGGCGATGTGCAAAGTATCGCAACATTGGTAGGGAGAAGACTGGGGAAGACATTGACCATTAAGCACAGAGTCTGGGATATAGCGATGTTTACGATCGAAACACAAGACAAAAAAAGACGCTGAAGAAGATGAAAGATTTATGCCTTCTTTATTGTTATTATCATTACAATTTAAACTTTCTTGATTTTTTTAATCAACTGTGAGCTTCAAGTAAACTAATTAAATGTAATTTCTTTCAATTTTTCTACTAGCCAGAGGGCTATTAAACGGGGTTTTTTACTAGCCCAAACAAATTTTTACTAGTCTCGGGCTACCGGGCCAGTGGAGATGTCAAGCCCTGTTAAAGCAAGGGCAATACCGGAATACTTTGAACACTCGACGTAAACTTTTTTCAAAAGTGTTCTCTTAAAGTTGACCCTAGATATTTTCATTAAATTCACAGAGTGGTGAGGAACCCACACCAGTTTATTGGGATCATGGTGGCAATGGTAAGTGTTGTTATCCAGCTGTGAAACTTTTTGTGAATATCATGTGTGCAACTGATGTTATTTGGTTGTTTTGTAGATGGACTTGGAAGTTGGGAAAAGAATGCTGACTGTAACCAGGTCTCATCTCGAGGCAACTATACAATCACAAAGTGTTCGCAGCTTTCTAGCAGGGACTACTTTGCTGTCATGATGGTGATTTGACCGTCTTTGTTTTTCCTCATATTTTATAGCATGCTAAATTATGTGAAGGGTGGTTTGTTCACAAAGGGTGTCTGTACTCTTCTTGTAGACTATAAAGAAACCTGTAGTCAGTGCAACAAGTGAAGATGATGAATGGAATGCAGTGCCATTTTCTATAGAGATCGTTGTGTTCGTTGGTGCTGGAATCTCTGTGCTACTACTCTTAGCTACGCTGATAGCGTACGCATTGATACGGTAAGATTTTCCTCTCTGTGCTGGTGACATGGCATAATGATATTCTTGCCGAGGTTCAAATCGAACAGCGTGCAACAAATAAAGTGAACTTCAAAGGAATGTCGAAAGTGGTCTCGTATTGGATAGAAAACTAGACAACATTTGCAACAAGTAAGAAACAAAACTGAAAGCTATCCCGACAGGCAGGCCCTTTCCCATGTTGGAGTTCAATCTCTCATTGGCTCTTTGTTATATTTTCATTTTTTCTGATCGACTGTTTGTGACCGCTTTGGTTTTGGTTTTATCTCACGCAATCGAAAACGCTTTTGGTTTTTTTTTCATTTTATCTTTCTTAAGTTCTAATATTCTTGGAATGATACGTTACGTATACATCCGAATACATAAAAATGCGACCCTTTTCCACTTCGGATTTTGTTGTAGCAATTTCCAAATTGGAAGTAAATGGCTTCTGACTCAGCCCTCCGAACATATTCGGTAGGAATTGTGGGAGAACCTGAAAGGCCCAGGAGGACGTCGAAAATTGCGAACTTCATTCACTGTCGCCAAGTAGCCAGCGTGACTGATGGTTTTCTGTGCGCTGTACGGTTTTGTGTTCCATAAGCGATGAGTGCTTAGCCCGGTGTTTTAAAACTATCTTCTTTATTTTTTATTCACAGAGATCTGCGTTACGACAGAGATGACGCAGCCATGTTGATGAACCAGTGCCTAGCTCTCATTGTCACTATTGTGGTGTTTGTGACGGGAATCAATCACGTGACCAATGTACTGGTGTGCCGTTCTGTTGGAATTGTGTTGCATTATTTTCTACTTAGCTCCTTACTGTGGATCGGCTGTAGTGGAGTTTGTCTGCACAGACTGATAAGAACTGCTGTTGAGCCAGAGGAATACAACCCTGTGCTCAGATATTATATGATAAGCTGGGGTATGATCCCTTCTTATTGCTTTTATTGTATTAACTAACCCTTTATCTTCCATGGGTGACCAAGACAGAATTTCTCCTTATATTATCAATACAATATCAAGTGGATACGTGTTGAGAATAAAGACAAATATGAACAAGGGGATTATTGGTTGATCCAATTCCAAATTCCCCAAACTTATGTCATAGCGTTAAAGTAATATTCTTCCTGTAATTTCGGTGAACTGTTTTTCGGCTGTCACACGAAATGAGTCACCGAAACCTAGCCTGGTTTTTCTGAGTGATGTTGTTATGGAGGTTTCTTTTTCCCAAAGGAGACACAACAATCAAAGAAAACAGGGAAAGGAAATTGTGAAAACGTCGCCTGGAAATTTTGGATCTTTACTTGTATAAAACACTCCTTCACCGATTTGATTCTTCATTACACTCTGGTTACTCATCACTCTCTATGTTTTTTGTCTCGTTTTGTTTTGTTTTTGTTTTTTCTGGCCAGGTATACCCCTCATCATTTGTGGAATCACTACCGCCGGTAACCTTGACAACTACAATGTGGAAGACTAGTAAGTATCCCAGAGTTAAAATTGCCAACAGTACTTGATTTAATTCAAAAATGAAATCTTCTCAAATTCTTTCTTGTATTGTACTCTGCTCTCCTAAGACTGGCAGGTGTCAATTGTAGACTACAAAGAACATGGTCAATTCTATTGCCACTTGGTTTCTTCTTGTTGTTTGTTTGTTTGTTACTTTCTCTCTTTGTTTATTTAATATCAATTTCCTTTCTTCTTGGGTGCTATGATATTTGGAGAAGAATTTTCGGATAGTTTGTTCTCTTAGTGAATGCAAGGCTCCGAAACATGTAAGTTCTCTAGGACCTATGTCGTTCGTTGACGCCAAAGATCTAACCCTAGCCCGTATCTGAGTTTACACAAATTGGAGAATTGCTACCCGATTAGTATTTTCTCCCTCCCGAAAGAACTAACATTTAATCAGTTTATTACCAAGAAACCAAAATTTGACAGAAAGGGTCGTGTCACTTGCTAATTTTTATGAGTGCTAGACAGATTGCCGCACCGACCTAATTCGATTACACTCACTCTCCCAAAGCAACTTTGTTTTGTTAATTTTTTTCCTTTCTTCTTTTTTCTTTTGTAATATCCAAGACTATGTTCGTATACAGTACTGAATTAGGGTATAAGAGGAAACACGATGTATTAAAAAAAAATACGTATATTTAAATTACTGTTGCCTTTGTTACAGTCTCAACTACTTTAAAAGCTTAGTGTCGGTAAGAATGATTTTTTATTTACCAAGATCCTGTCCCCTTGCTCTGCAGTTGTTGGTTGAGGCGACATCCATTCTATGGAGGATTCGTGGGTCCCGCTTGTTTGATTGTGCTCATAGATTTGTTCGTATTTCTTCGCGTGTACAATCTGATCAAAAATGCATATGAAACGATAGGTACACCGCAAAACAGTCAAGAACCTGATGCAGATATCACAGCAGAAGAAAACGCGCTCGTTATTCAACAAGAACCTTTGGCAAATCCGGATGGGGTTGGTGATAACGTGGACAAATCCGCTTTGCCAGATAAGCACGAAATGCTTGATCAATTGAGGGGAAGCTGTGTTATTTTATTGTTCATTATCGTCAGTGTGGTCGGAGGAGTCTTCATGATTCGTTACCAACATTCCCGGACCTTGTACATTGTACTGAGTTGCGTGTTTGCATTGGCTCTGATTATTTTGGGATTCCTTGTCTTCTTGTTTTATTGTTACAGAAAGGAAAAGAGTCGGCTTTTCTGGAACAAGTATTGTTTCAAATCTCAGTGCTTACCTAAAAAGGATTATCAATTACAAGAAGAAAGTCCTCAAGCTGGCTCCTCTGATGAAACTTCATCGGCGAAAACGGCAGCTGAAACAGGAAACGGAGCTGCGGTAGAATTCGCTGGGGGTGAAATTCACGGTGCTAAGAATCCACTCTCACAAGGTAACGATGATTCCCAGTCAAATGTGTCCTTGCCGTATTCCGCAGTCATTACTATCGAAAAGAAAAATAATGTGACAGCAAAAGAAACCGATGCTCTAACTGACAAAGCGCCTTCGGTGTCAGATAAGCAGTCATGTATCTCTGCTCCTCTTCCTCAACCGCACAAACCTCGAGGGCGGCTTCTTAAGCATCCCCCGGGACATCGACACAGCTACAGTGAAAACATCTGTCTTCCTCCTATTTCGCAAGAAGGACCTCGTGCACCTCTTGCTCCACCTGAGGGGACGGCAAGTTCCGTGGAATCAAGCGTTCAGCTGCCTACGGACACTGCCTCTAATGCTGCTCCATCTGAGTGTCGATCATCAGTGCGTGACGAACAAGTCTGTGTGGAACCAGTGTCACGCAATGCAAACACGTCTTGTTCAGCGTCTGAAGTGTCGGTACCAATAGAAATTCCGCCTATGAAGAGAAGACCGCCTGTCCCTGGGTCCTCTTCTCAAGGCTCTGACGTAGCGCCCCCACTTCCGTCCAAGAGAAATCGAAGTCCACTCCCTGGCATTCAAGCAGTCCCCACATCAGCATCTGACACTCAAGATCTTCTCACTCACTATGCGATTCCCGAACCCACGACCAGTAGCATCCCGCGGGACATCCCACGTGATCATGTTGTAGTGCGGGAACGGTATCACATTCCGTACGAACCACGCGCGCTTTCGGAAAAACCTCGTGACCATTACCAAATACTTCCTCTTCCCACGAGCAGAAGGGATCACTATGTATTACACCCGGGGCACGATCAATATCAAGGGCCACGAGGGCAACACGTCGGTCAAAACCCACACAATCAGTTACAGGTATCACCTGATCATTACAAAATACCTGAGGATCAGAATGTAGATCCGAGAACTTTTAATGTCAATCAAATACCGAGTCAGACCCAAGGCCAGAATTTCTTTCACCTTGCACGAGATCAAAGTCCCGCCCACAAGGTGCATGATCTGTATCAGATGGCACGTGACTTGGCATCTTCTCCCAGGGCATATGAGAACTATCCAGTGTCTCAAGAGAATGTGGGGCAAAGGTCACATGATCAACCGCAGAGACCACTTGAAAATAGTCATATACCTTTAGACGCCAGTAAGTCACCAGAGCCATATCAGGGACCACGTGACCAGCCGCTGGTAGATCGAGCTTACGACCACCTCCCAGTTCCACTCGATCAAAACCTTGCCCATAGTGATTCATCGCAGAAGGCAGGCGAACAGAACATGGCACGTGACAACACTTACGGACCATCACCAGAAACTGTTGAAAGAACGCACGATCAATATGCCGGAGAAGGACCGCGTGAGCAACCTGAGGCATTACCATCCGGTGAAAATTCAACAACCGCTGATACAAGAAAAGACGTCCCAATTGATAAAAATGGAGTTAGGTCTCAAAACGCTCCACGAGGCTCTCGTGATAAGCCAAACGGGATACATGTCACTCGCCGAAGATCACGTAATCCTTATCAAATTGCGCGTGACATACATCATAATCTTGGTATTGAAACTAGACCATCACGCCGGTCAAACCGAGCAGGAGCCGAACAGCGATCGCAATCTCGAACAAATTATGTCAAAGACGTGCTATCAAGTCCAGGCGAAACACCAAAAGAGCGAACTCCGCGGTCATCTATGTCTTCATGGCGAGAAGAGCGACCTAAGCCCGCAAAGAAAGAGTGGGCCCCAGATATGCCAAAAACTGCGGTGTTTGTACCCATTCCGCACCTGAAGCCTCCCGCGCCCGATAAACCTCGCAATGAAACAAGTGTTTGAGTAATACTGCTGTTGTACTCTGTAAACAAGATAGACTGCCAGAGGTGGAAAACTTAAACCGTTTGTCCGAAAGAGCCTGTGGAAGTGCATCGAAGGGTTAAACTGATGTAGACAGGCTTGCTTCACGGTGGATCAGTCAACGAATCGTGGATTTTGTTTTAATTCCTTATATGAGCAAGCATGTCTGGCATTGATGAAGGTCATGCAAAACGATTTCTAGCTCGCAAGAAAACAGTAGTATAGTTCTCAATCTGAACCTGGGAATAATACCTGTAAGTAGTAATCTACCAGCGATATATCATAGTTGCTTCAATCTGATTAGCTACGCTACTCAATCTATATTTAAAACGTAGATCTATTTTGCCGTGCGTCTGTGGAGTAATATATTAAAGATGACGGCAAAGTGTAATAAGAACAGAAAAAAAAAAAAAGGAGCACATGAGCTGCAGCCGAGTATGTTAGTGATACTCTTTCAACATTTTGTTTGCCAAAGAATTAGATCGATATCGTCTCTTCTCGTATAGTAATCAGTGATCTTTATCACCGATGTATGAGGCAATTTTGTAAAGATTTTTATGCTTGTGTTCTTAAGCTAGTGTTTTAAGCTGTTAATAGGCACGTCGAGGGGTGTTTTTGGAATAGTACTTTGTTTTTGTTTTTGGAATTGTCTTTTAGAAACAAGTTAGGAGCGTGTGTAAATCATAGACTTGTGTGAGAACATTGGCGTACAAAATAGAGTCTGAGTTGACTATTGTTTCTCAATTTGAATCTGCGTGTGAAACTACCATTTTTCTATGTGGAGAGATGTGTTTTCCGACTCAACAAGAGTGATCTCTCGCTCTTTTTGTACGACTATCGTAAAAACGCCAGAAATTATGGGGAGCAGTCAATAATTGAATATCTGTATACGGAGTTAGAGAAAAACAACGGTCAAACGTGGGGCATGCACGAGGGGATAAATTAAGGCCTGCCGTGCGCTAATTTCCCGCGCAGAATTTTAAAGCTAATCACGAGAAACAACCGCTGTCACAAAGTTTGCGTAAACAGTTGAAAAGTTCATGAAATTTGTAGAAGGAAACAGGGAAATTGAAAACTTTTCGTAAACAAAGATTATTTCATTACGGGTTTTGTGCTGATTTATAATTTTGTTTTGAGCTTTATCAAAAACCGCGACGTACTCGATTGTGTGGCCGTTCAGAACTAGCTCTAACAAAGCTCCAACAAAGCTCTAACAGCCTGAAAGCATGCCAAGGAACCTCACCACCTAACCTCTCTTGCGTTCGCACATGGCAGACGTTTGACCGCTGTGTCTGTAAGAGGAGGCCTAGAGTTCTTCCTCGATGGACAAGTTTTCGTCACTGTATGCTTCACAATTCATCATAACCCCTATCCCTAGCTACTTCTAAAACCGCTAGAATTATCTATCAAATGTTGTAAGTATTCACTTTGCGAAGAAAGTGTGTAATTAAACGCTTTTGTAGGTAATCTGTCCATTGTTCACTTGTCTGTCACTTGTCAGTGTTTTGACGATATTAAAACAATTTTCTGGAAGGAGACAATAGAATAGTTCAGTGAGAGAAGAAAAACAGAGATAGTAACTCAGAATGGAATATTAATGGTTGAAATTGAGAGATTAATGAAATTTTAATTAATGAACTCGAAAAATCTATGAACTTCGAATAATTTCAGCTGAAATATTTTAGAGGCAAAAACATGGGGTTATCCTCTCTCTTGCCTCGTCTTACCCGGGCGTGGAAGTGTCAATTGGTCGCTAGATTCAACTTTATTCTACCGAGATTCTATTGGGATAAGAGTGTGGATACAAAAACTAGCCTTACCCGGATTCATCTCCAGTAAAGACGTCACTTTCCAACCGCTGAGGGTTACACGTACTCCGCACGTCTTCAGTGACCGCGGGCGCTTAGAGTGAATTGAAGAGTGTGTGCCGTTAATGTTTTCGTCACATTTCTGCGTCGTCTGTGATCCGTAAAAGAAAAAAGCCACGGAATAGTGGAATTTATTCGTTAATCCGTCTTTTTGATGATGCACAAAATGCGAAACGGATCATTTGTTGAATATTAGTCCTCTGCCATCAAAACCGCCACGATTGTGTAACCATCCTCTGTCTAACATATATATAAAAAACTGAGATCAAACTTTTCAGGAAGAAGCGCTAAGCTCACATTCGCTGAAAATAAAGGTCTGCCCTTGGGGATATGGGAAAAGTCCTCAAATTTTCATGTCGATTACGTGTTCAGCCTGATTGCAATAGCATGATCAAAGATGTGTTTACTCTCAAAATAGACTGCCACACTTTAGAGAAGCGCCTTCTGGTATAGAACTACTACATGGGTTACTTAACTGTAGTTTTTTGCCAACTCACTCAAAAATAGTTACAGTGTTTAAACGGTTAAATATTGAGCAGTTAACAAGGGAGTGGTTATTCGAGAAAAGTGGGAAATTACTTGAAAATCTTGCGATATCTCCTCAGTTTCACTAGAACCTAACGAAAATATCTATTGATTTGTCTTCTTTAGATATGCTTTTACTTATCAGATTATTAGACTTTGAATCTGTTCAGATTTGACTCCGTTATTTATAGTTTTCCAGACGCTTTGACAAAAAAAAAGGAGTAGCTGTGAGCCGAAAGTGAGTTATTTTGGATCGTTTTTCACGCTGTTAATATTTTGTATTGTAGAGGATTTTATGGAAATTATTGCTAAATAAAATTATTATTATTAATTTGTCTTCTTGTTGAAAGCAAAACCATCACGTTTTGTAGGACGCAAGTAGTATGATTGTAGTGACAGACCATGGGCAGCACCCAGACACAAAATACACCTGTACTCAGTTTATGGTTTAAACAAAACTCGGAACCTAGGGTTCCAAAGTTACTGTGGTTTTGAGAGCGATTAGCAATGGGCTCTTGCTTGAGGATCTTAAGAAGAAAATAGGGCGATCTCCTCTCGTTAAGCCCGAAGAGAAACCACTGAAGGAGACTACCTAAGAGAGCTGGGGTCAGGGGGGTTGTTAGGTAGCTTTCTGCGCCTTCAGCTGATCTATCATTTTTCTTTAGTTTAACTACGACTGCGTTCCCTACAAGATAATTTAGTTTTATCTCCTGATTTAATAATGTGAATTGGCAACCGTAAAAAGTTTTAAGGCTGACTTTCCGAGCATTAGCCAGTTAACAGCTAAGCAATCAGGGCGACTTGAAAAGGAAAAGGAAAAAAAGGAAAATGAAAAGGAAACGATAACCTTTGAGATGGTTGGATTAAAACCACAAACTAAACAGAAGACTTGACGTGGTAACATCCGTCAGCTCAGTTAGGTTGCAACACCGATGCAGAGTCGGGAGAAGCGAAAGGACCATGTTATATTGTCGCTCAACCACAAGCGAAGGATCAAAGACAAGTTTTCTTTTAGTAGGAACTTTTCCGTAAATTTAAAATGGAACTACAATAATCTCACTGATTTTCTTTATCATATGTTTTCCTTTAAAGCTGACTGAATTTATCACGAATAAATACAAAATACACCTAACGATAAAGATCGATAAAGCGAAACACTAACTATAATAATTATAATAGGCTAGAACATTGGATTTTTAAACTTTTTCAAATTTCATGAAATATGAACATCGTTAGCCTGCGTTGCAGCCGGGGACGTGTCACACAATCCCCGGTATAGTCTATACCAGCGGACGTGTCACACAATCCCCGGTATAGTCTATACCGGCGGTTTAGACTGTCTGCGACGCAGGCTAGAACATCGTTTGCTGTTTTTTTCCTGTTGTGGAATGTCATCAAGCTCCATAAGACATGTCTTACTACAACGTTACTGAAACATTAGAAAACAATCAATTTGGAATTCACTCTGCAACACCGGTCATCTTGCGAAGCTTACATCCATAGCTCTGTAATGTAGAATCAAAGGCGCAGAGTGTTCCTAAAACAAGAACATTTTATTAGAAACTCACGAGCTAGTAGCAGGATTAGCAAATATAAGGTCATGACATCAACATTTTAGTGCCATTAGAACCAGGACAGGAGAAGAATGGGTAGAGATGAATCATTCCCTAAGCAGGCCCTGTAAGATTGGATGGTAAAGCCAAGTACATTTACCTATGCATGTACCATGACTGTTTCACCCGGTATGTTATTTAGTGGATATCAGAAAATCAGACGAGCAATTACCTTTGGAGGACAGAGATTATCACTGATGTACTTCAGTGTAAGATCTCTTCCCATTTCTGTTTTATCATAAAGGATACCCACCTGAAAGAACAAAATTTACAAAGTTGCATACGTGATACAAAGCTGCATACATGATACAATTTCAATTGCAAGTAAAATGATAGCCGACTCTGTCTTTATTGTTATCTGTTCTCGTAGTAAATGCCAGTAGTTTAGCAACACAAAGAATTCTGATGTCTTAAAACAGCTGAACTCTTCTCACCGTGCTTTCAGAGTCCAAGTGTAGTTTCCAAGCCAAAAACTTCTGGAGCAAACCAATAGTGACCTGTGTTGACAACCTGATAAATTTCTTTGGTAGAGGCTAAAAAGTAGAAAGTATATTCACCAATAATTAACAAATCAGGGGGACCTCAAATTCCTGCACATTGAAAGCAACTATAAAGAAGAAGAACAAAGTAGATACAATTATAAAGTATCTATTAATAATCCATTTTCAGATTCAAACCAAGAGAAGGAAGGTTTAGAGAAGGAAAGGAGAGCAGTATTGTTGAGCATCTGTGCTGTAGTTGTAATGAATCAATCATTTAAAACATTCTCACCTCTATTTCTGTTGAGCTACACATACTTCCATCCCTACAACAAGTTACAATTCATATTAGCACTTGTACATACACTTGATATTATTAGCACTTTTACTTTTTAGTTGTTTTTTTTTTTGAGGTTGGATTTAGGGATGGGGGTATGAGGTTTGAGAAGGAAGGGGCAGGCTCGGCAGAACATTCACAGAACATTTTTATCTTTCTCCTCCCTTTGTCAAGCTTCTGCCGTAAACTAGAAGAATGGAATATTTTTTTCTTGTTTTAGAGAAATTTATTGCCTGAATTCGGTTGAACTGACCGGTATGTCTCAAGTTGAAGGGAGATTTGCTCATCTGTTCTGTGATAACTTTTCACTTTTGTAGTTTTACTTGTTTTAGGTGCTGCTCCTTTGTTTTTCTTTGTTGCTTTTGATGGTCTTGGGCCAGTACTTGTAAGTGTTTGGCTGACTGCAACTACAAACAACATAAAAACAAAACTGAAAATCTTTCCAAAAAAAAGGCAGCTGGTGTCCATGTTACTTCATTTTTAGTCAAACTCATTACTCAGTTTCCAGCAAACTGGCTGACATCTTTCTACAATAGTAATACTAGGTGCATGAAGTCTCTAGTCTAGGAAATTTGAGCGGCATAACTCTTAGAAGCTTGGAACAAAGGCAAAGTTAACTGTCATCTACATGGGTTGGTCACCTGTGACACCCAGGCAAGCTAGCGCACAGCTTTTGTTGACATTAAATGACCATTTTGGGCAGAAGTGCACACAAGTTGAAATCAATCTGTGCAAGAAAACATGTGCAAATGATACTTAACTGATGAGGTGTATAACCACTTGATAACACCCATTTAAATCACTCATGCCTAGTTCACTTAAACCCATACTGAGTAGGCAACATCTGCATCTCCAGTGCACAATTACATGATGTAGAATAATAAAGCAGAACTTTCAACCTTGACCACTCATTTGGATTCTATATTCTCCCTAACTCATGAAAGTGAATTTGACATGATTCTCCTACATTGGGGCCACAAATGATAGAATGTGAGTATTTAGTAAGGCTTACAGGCATGTATCAATATTCATCTGATCAAAAGCACAATTCTTTACCTTTAGGGTCTGGATAAGGAATTCCTCTGTCTTTATAAAACTTGCGCTCTCTGCGTTTTTCCTCTGTAACAAAAATAACACACAACAACTTGGAGGATAATGACAAATTCAAAGAATATTATAATATTTAAATCTAATTGTGTGATTTTGTATACAAACCCTTCTCCACTTTTGGAAGAAGCTTGTAAACAATGTCTTGCATGGTTCTGTCAAGCCTACCATTGAAGAAAAATGGTATGTTTTAGTTTTGGTAATATAAATAACTGTATAACTGTAATTTAAAATGTTATATCCTATAGCCTAATTTTATTGACATTCAAAATATAATATGTTTTTAAAAATAAAAACTTCACAAGATGAAGGAATGGTTGGATGAATCCAAAACCTCTGGTAAACACTCAGTTATTGGATCCATAAAATATTTTAAAACATTCAAAACTTACAATTTAAATTAAATGAATTGGTTACAGAGAACCAGTTCCCTGAACCAAAATTTTTAACAGGTCAGACTTCATTTTTTTCTTTTATATTTCTTGTTTGATGTACATGGAAAACTAATATAGACCTGTGTTACACATATGTTGTATATCTGGTCATGAAAGATGACCAAATGTGCTTATATATGATATTTAACACACCCACTTTATGGATTCGGAAACTTGAAGAAAATCTTACTCTGACAATTAAAAGGAAACATAGTTTTTTTTCAATGACATTACCATATGAGCTAATAATCTGTCAATCCTTCAGATAACTTTCATAAAAAATGTCTTTCCTCATCATTTGTAAAACAACCATGTCAACAAATCAAAAATTAACTGGTAGTACCTGATGTTGTAAAGTGGCTGCGACTCATGGATTTGATTGTCACATGTTGGACATCGATTCACAAGTTCAATATGTCTAACCAAGCAGCTCTTGCAAACTAAATTTTATGAGAGAGAAAAATGAAACTTTGATTGAATTTAAATCTAATGAGAGCATAGGGACCTAAGTCTGCAAATTAGGTTGTAAGGATTTTCAACCTTGGTGAACAATTCTCATTTGACCAATGACATGTGCATCCACTGTCCACTGTCCACAAACTGTACATCCCTAATCCTGCTTGTATTCAACCTTCAGAGCTACAGTCATGTAAAAGTCGCAAATACAATCCTCCCCCTCACAACCTTTTAAAAAGCTTTGAGTATGCCATGGTTAAAAAAAGCTATACAAAATGTTCAGCTTCCAACTCCTAAGAACAATTACTAAATAACAACAGAATAACAATGGAATAATTTGTACCTAAGAGCTACAATCATGGTAGCTAGAAAGGGGAGTCAATTATAATATTTTGGGACCTGGACAGGATTATAAAATAATATTATTGATAGTTACACATTTTCAAGATTACACAGAGGTATACTGTCATATTCAAATATATAATTCAAACAAGTTCAATCCACTTACAAGTGTGCAAACATTCTGTGATAGTTGCTGCATCAATGAGATATCCGTTGCATAACTTGCATGTGATGTGCTCATTCAGCAAGGTCACTGGTAACTTGATGCGCTTCTAACCAAAATACAACAATTATCAGGTCATAAGGGTTAAAAGTGTTTCTTTTCACTGCAATCAGAATTCTCAAATAGTTTTGCAGACAAAAGAGATGCCAGCACAGCAGGGTATTGCTGTCTCACTTTTGCAGCCTTTCATTTGCTGAAAATTGGAAATTGTCATCTTAATACTGAAATGGGTTGCCAAGCAAGCTTCAAAATTCAGTAGCAGTGTAACATACTCACTAAACTACTGTGTTAGGGCAAGGCACAGCTTTAAGAACTAATGTTGGAAAGTTTTGATCATTTAAATATCATTTCCATGTAATACGAAAAGGTCAAAGCCAAGAGGAAAATGTGGAGGTTCTTTGCTACAAATTATTGGCAACAAAATTTGTTGATACATTACCTCCATGTTGCCATGATGAACAGAGTATTTAGGAATGAAAGTTGAATCAAAGTGCAGTTTATTTCAATACCCCATTCAATCTTATACAATGAATATCATAGATAACAAAGTGAAATATTTACAGGGAGGGGGGGGGGGGGACCGTGGTTGAAAGTAAGGGAATTAGTGATAAAATTATTAAACTATTTCATAAAATTGTGTTTTCAAATACAATGTGTGAACAATTTTGTTTAAACCCAACAAGAACTTTACAGCTACATGTAGAATGTAATTTCACATTTTAAGATATATACTCACAATCATGTTAATAACTACTGATACTAGCTGATTCTCCCTAACTCAAATCTTGGGCCACTCAAATCTAATAATAGCTCAAACCATATTGACCTTCCCAATAGACATCTCTTAGACAATACCAGTTGTCAGTTTAACCTCAGAAACTCCACCCTTTGAAACAAAAACCCTGAGCTGACTAGAGCCAGTTTTGGTTTGCTCCTTTTCGTATTCTGGAACTCTAAGCACATTGATTCTCAGCATTGGGCAAGTAGATTCCAGGAAGTCATGTCGCTGTTTTTTTTACAGAGATGCCAAAATGTGGAAAGAACAGGAATACCAACTGAGTGTGTCACTCATGTTCTTAGCAAATTTTGACATCTTTTTTGATCTGATACATTATTGTTCTCTTAATGGGGTCTGACTTGCAGCATCATGGAAGCTATTTATTTTACATGATAAATAAACAAAAGTTTGTTAGAAGTGATGCCATTTATGCATCTGCGCCCTAACAGATCAAAAGAAAGAACCAATCAAAACGCACAGTGAACTACTGATCTAATAGCCCCATAATCATCAAATACATCATTATGGTTAGCTTGACTTTCTAGTCTGCTGGCCTCTCATGCGCACTTTGTTAATGTGAAGTAAGTCTTGTGTTTCTCCTAGTCTCTTTGTTGGTTGGTTAAAAAAAAAAAGGTTTTGTGTTGCATGTGTAGTATGGTAACGTACGCTCCTTGAGGAGATATGAGCCAAACAACATATATGTCAAATATATACAAGTTACTGATGCGCTCAACATGATCTGCTTAATATTTTCCACAATATATGGGAGTATCTCAGTTTACTACCGCAAGTCCGCACTGCTACGTCAATGTACAAGGCCCTCGTTCAAGGTTACGTGTGGTGTTTTGGTAGATCAGTAGATCAAGTGAAACTGATCGATGGTGCTTTTGAATCGCGCGCTGCCCACAGATTTAACCCATCTCGATAGGCCTAGCTTCACACATTGCAGCAAAAGGGCCTTTTTACTGCTTTGTGCAAAACTGGGAAGGTTTCAGTAGCTATCCAACACTCCCCTACCTGCATTTTGATGCAATTCACCTCCCGTTTACTGCGGGTGACGCTATATCGAGGTAAAGCGTCCATGTAAGGCCCATAACAGGTCCCAATAACTAATACCTATTAATACTATGTATTATAGACTTCATGTATACAACATGATATGTCCTAGATAACTCTTCTACCCGCTGTTAATGCACTAACATTGACTACCACAAGCTATCACAGGCTATCACAGGCTATCACAGGCTATCACAGGCTATCACTGGCTATCATTGGATATCACGAGCTATCACTGGCTATCACTGGCTATCACAGGCTATCACAGGCTATCACTGGCTATCATTGGATATCACGAGCTATCACTGGCTATCACTGGCTATCACTGGTTATCACGAGCTATCACTGGCTATCACTAGCTATCACTGGCTATCACTAGCTATCACTAGCTATCACAAGCAATCACTGGCCATCACTAGCTATCACTGGCTATCACTGGCTATCACTAGCTATCACTGGCTATCACAGGCTATCACTGGCTATCACTAGCAATCACTAGCAATCACAGGCTATAACAGGCTATCGCCGGCTATCACCGGCTATCACTGGCCATCACTAGCTATCACTGGCTATCACAGACTATCACTGGCTATCACTAGCTATCACTGGCTATCACTAGCTATCACTGGCTATCACTGGCTATCACTAGCTATCACTGGCTATCACAGACTATCACTGGCTATCACTAGCTATCACTGGCTATCACTGGCTATCACTGGCTATCACAGACTATCACTGGCTATCACTAGCTATCACTGGCTATCACTAGCTATCACTGGCTATCACTAGCTATCACTGGCTATCACAGACTATCACTGGCTATCACTAGCTATCACTGGCTATCACTGGCTATCACTAGCTATCACTGGCTATCACTGGCTATCACTAGCTATCACTGGCTATCACAGACTATCACTGGCTATCACTAGCTATCACTGGCTATCACTGGCTATCACAGACTATCACTGGCTATCACTAGCTATCACTGGCTATCACTGGCTATCACTAGCAATCACTGGCTATCACTGGCTATCACTAGCTATCACTGGCTATCACAGGCTATCACTGGCTATCACTGGATATCATAAGCTATCACTGGCTATCACAGGCTATCACTGGCTATCACTAGCTATCACTGGCTATCACTGGCTATCACCGGTTATCACGAGCTATCACTAGCTATCACTAGCTATCACTGGCTATCACTAGCTATCTCTAGCTATCACAAGCTATCACTGGCCATCACTAGCTATCACTGGCTATCACTGGCTATCACTGGCTATCACTAGCTATCACTGGCTATCACAGGCTATCACTGGCTATCACTGGATATCACAAGCTATCACTGGCTATCACAGGCTATCACTGGCTATCATTGGCTATCACTGGCTATCACTGGCTATCACTAGCAATCACTACCTATCAAAGGCTATCACAGGCTATCGCCGGCTATCACCGGCTATCACTGGCCATCACTAGCTATCACTGGCTATCACAGACTATCACTGGCTATCACTAGCTATCACTGGCTATCACTGGCTATCACTAGCTATCACTGGCTATCACTGGCTATCACTAGCTATCACTGGCTATCACTGGCTATCACTGGATATCATAAGCTATCACTGGCTATCACAGGCTATCACTGGCTATCACTAGCTATCACTGGCTATCACCGGTTATCACGAGCTATCACTAGCTATCACTAGCTATCACTAGCTATCACTAGCTATCACTAGCTATCACAAGCTATCACTGGCCATCACTAGCTATCACTGGCTATCACTGGCTATCACTGGCTATCACTAGCAATCACTAGGTATCACAGGCTATCACAGGCTATCACTGACTATCACTGGCCATCACTAGCTATCACTGGTTATCACAGGCTATCACTGGCTATCACTAGCTATCACTGGCTATCACTGGCTATCACTAGCTATCACTGGCTATCACAGGCTATCACTGGCTATCACTAGCTATCACTGGCTATCACTGGTTATCACTAGCTATCACTGGCTATCACAGGCTATCACTTGCTATCACCAGTTATCACTGGCTATCACTGGCTACTACCAGCTATCATTAGCTATCACAGGCTATCACTGGCTATCACTAGTTATCCCTAGCTATCACTTACTATCACTGGCTATCACTGACTATCACTAGCTATCACCGACTATTACTAGCTATCACTAGCTATCACTGGCTATCACAGGCTATCACTTGCTATCACTGGCTACCACTAGCTGTCACTAGCTATCACAGGCTATCACTGGCTATCACTAGTTATCCCTAGCTATCACTAGCTATCACTAGCTATCACTAGCTATCACTAGCTATCACTGGCTATCACTGGCTATCACTACCTATCACTACCTATCTCAAGCTATCACTTGCTATCACTGGCTATCACTGGCTACCACTAGCTATCACTAGCTATCACAGGCTATCACTGGCTATCACTACTTATCCCTAGCTATGACTGACTATCACTGGCTATCACTAGCTATCACTAGCTATCACTGGCTATCACTAGCTATCACAGGCTATCACTGGCTATCACTAGTTATCCCTAGCTATCACTTACTATCACTGGCTATCACTGACTATCACTAGCTATCACCGACTATTACTAGCTATCACTAGCTATCACTGGCTATCACTAGCTATCACTGGCTATCACCGGTTATCACGAGCTATCACTAGCTATCACTAGCTATCACTAGCTATCACTAGCTATCACTAGCTATCACAAGCTATCACTGGCCATCACTAGCTATCACTGGCTATCACTGGCTATCACTGGCTATCACTGGCTATCACTAGCAATCACTAGGTATCACAGGCTATCACAGGCTATCACTGACTATCACTGGCCATCACTAGCTATCACTGGTTATCACAGGCTATCACTGGCTATCACTAGCTATCACTGGCTATCACTAGCTATCACTGGCTATCACAGGCTATCACTGGCTATCACTAGCTATCACTGGCTATCACTGGTTATCACTAGCTATCACTGGCTATCACAGGCTATCACTTGCTATCACTGGCTATCACTGGCTACTACCAGCTATCATTAGCTATCACAGGCTATCACTGGCTATCACTAGTTATCCCTAGCTATCACTTACTATCACTGGCTATCACTGACTATCACTAGCTATCACCGACTATTACTAGCTATCACTAGCTATCACTGGCTATCACAGGCTATCACTTGCTATCACTGGCTACCACTAGCTGTCACTAGCTATCACAGGCTATCACTGGCTATCACTAGTTATCCCTAGCTATCACTAGCTATCACTAGCTATCACTAGCTATCACTAGCTATCACTGGCTATCACTGGCTATCACTACCTATCACTACCTATCTCAAGCTATCACTTGCTATCACTGGCTATCACTGGCTACCACTAGCTATCACTAGCTATCACAGGCTATCACTGGCTATCACTACTTATCCCTAGCTATGACTGACTATCACTGGCTATCACTAGCTATCACTAGCTATCACTGGCTCTCACTAGCTATCACAGGCTATCACTGGCTATCACTAGTTATCCCTAGCTATCACTTACTATCACTGGCTATCACTGACTATCACTAGCTATCACCGACTATTACTAGCTATCACTAGCTATCACTGGCTATCACTAGCTATCACTGGCTATCACTGACTATCACTAGCTATCACTGGCTATCACCAGCTATCACTAGCTATCACTTGCTATCACTAGCTATCACTGGCTATCACTGGCTATCACTGACTATCCCTAGCTATCACTGGCTATCACTAGTTATCCCTAGCTATGACTGACTATCACTGGCTATCACTAGCTATCAATAGCTATCACTGGCTATCACTAGCTATCACTGGCTATCACTGACTATCACTAGCTATCACTGGCTATCACCAGCTATCACTAGCTATCACTTGCTATCACTAGCTATTACTGGCTATCACTGGCTATCGCTGACTATCCCTAGCTATCACTGACTATCACTGGCTATCACTAGCTATCACTGGCTATCACTGGCTATCACTGACTATCACTAGCTATCACTGGCTATCACCAGCTATCACTGGCTATCACTAGCTATCACTGGCTATCACTGGCTATCACTGACTATCCCTAGCTATCACTGGCTATCACTAGTTATCCCTAGCTATCACTGACTATCACTGGCTATTACTAGCTATCACTGGCTATCACTAGCTATCACTGGCTATCACCAGCTATCACTCGCTATCACTAGCTATCACTGGCTATCACAGGCCATCATTGGCTATCACTGGCATTGAGGTTGTGCACGTCTGGCGATATCCATGTCTAAACCAATCAGAATTCAAATCACATCTTTGGCGCGAAAATCCAGAATGGTGGTATACAGAGATTAAAAACAGAACCCCAAAATGCCCTCTTATCCAAAATTAATAGCAATAACCTTCAATAGCTTGCCAATAAAATCTCTAGAGACATTAAAAGGAACATTCATGAAACCATTCTTACCTCGCCAGCGCTTCGGAAATCCCGCCTTTTCTTAATTAATTTGGTGGGAAATTATGGCAGCTCTTGACTTTGTAGATTTTATTATTTTGTTACTTTCAACTTGTATTTTGGAGAAAGGTGTAATAACAGCGAAATTCAAACAGCTCTTCTATTCAAAATGAAGCAGATTAAACCCGAAAGAAAAAATTGGAAAAGGAAAGATTAGAAGGTTATTCTTCCTTGAAAAATTCAACACTTTTCTAGAAAATGAAAAAACAGAGGACGATAAACCATCGGCTTTTAATAGCGGCCTCTCATTTACCCAAATAATTTTTCAATACCGCTTCGAGGCAGAAACATCTTCGTTTAATTAGTCTTTACTGGATGCTGGAATAAATTACAATTCAAGGCAATTGACTAAGTTTATTGCCATAGACTTAAGCTACAGTATCTGTTTTTTTAGTCAAGATATTTTTATTCAAAGAGCTTTTTGTTCCCTTTTTCTTTTTTGCTCGAATTCTTACAATCGTATACCTCTCAATGGATTTCCTGCCTGGAATTCTATTCTTCTTCAGCCATTCGTGGTTTCGGCAGATTCTACTTTTCAATTGTCGTTTTTTTAAGGCTATTGACTTGTTTTCTTTTTCCTTTCTCATTCCTATAGTGGTCAAATTTCGACTAAATCTAAGGGGCTTTTTTTGCTTATGATTTCTTTTATTATTATTATTATTATTATTATTATTATTATTATCATTTATTTTTCTTCTTTTTGGCAATATATTCAACAGAGTTTCCATGCGGTGATTTTTAGAGAACTGCACTCGCGTTAGGCCTGCCGTTTTGATTTAACTGAAACTTGATTGACGATCATTTGCATTAAAATTACAATTTTTAACTCTCTAAGAGGATTTTACACGGATTGTAAGAGGAAAAGAAATTGATACAGTGAGATCAAATTCGATTAAGGTAAATTATCTTTTGAAAAACTTTGCAGACTTCAATTTCTTTGTCTTGCAGGCTTTTACCCTTGCATGAACTTATTTTTCCTATTAATTATATTGGAAGGATTTGTATTCACGTATTGAGAAGGCCATTCACGCATTGGTCTTCACATTCATAGTCGCCGATGCTCCAGCCAAGCACACAATTAGGATGCCATACCCATGTTCGACCTTGACCGACGGAGGCCTACCACCATTTGCTTAAAGATGTTAAGGCAGAATTCATCAAAATGATGGAAAAAATTCAAGAGCTTACAACGAAAGAAATAGTATTATAGTAGGTCTATAGAACATGTAGGGTAAAACTGAATTTTGGCAGTCAAATCTTGGTTTTTTGTTTCATGATTTTATTTATTCATACAGATAAATGATACCCAATTTCGATTAAATTTTATATTTTACAAAAAGAGTGAAGTCCAGTCCAGTCCAGTCCAGATTCCAGTCCAGATTCCAGTCCATATTTTCCAACCGGCCACTTCGATCTAACTACAGCCATAATCGTGACTGATATTATCTTACAAAGGAAGCCTGACCGCAGTGACTTTACACTAGTCTTTCCTCTATCATTAGCTCTGAAACCAGAGGTGTTGTATATGTTTGATATTTTCCGGCCGTTTCACGTATGAGTACGTGATTTGTTTGGTATCAAATTTATTTTCGAGATGTATATAGTACCCAGAATGGATCTTCATCTTTAACATTGATATTTGATATTTTTTTAATTTTATTAGAGTTTATTTGAAACATCTTCGGAAAAAAAGTTCAGGCACAAATCTAACGGTACTTTTAATCGTTTGGAATTGTTGATTTTATTAATAATGGGTTTGGCGCAAGGAATCTGGCATGAAACTGCAAAATTCCCAACTTATGCGCAACAAGGTGACAAGGACTTTTGTTAGAAGAACAGCCCTAATCGTGACTCACGGGAAATCTGATGAAAGAAGCCTAACCGCAGTGGCCGTTACTTGGGATCCCTATTATTACACAATAGGTGTAATTAACTAAGTAACGCGTCAAATAAAGCTGCCAAATTCCTAACGTATGCGTAATACGGTAACAAGCACGTTTACTAAAATAATAATTACACCCAAATTTCTACAACAAAAAGTGAAAGGGGCTGTTTGCAGTATGAATGTAGATTTTTATCATTGGTAGTTATCATCTCAGGCGGCACAGAATGGCGCACATACATTTTTTACTTGCTCTAAACCTGAATTTTTTCATGGTAAATTCTATTGTCCTTGATGACATAGTACAAAGTTACGTAGAGAAGATTTTGTGCTCGTTTCAACAAGATATGCAAGCCGACCGGTTTGATCATGTAATTCAACCACCAACAAGGGCAAGAATGGCTGCCGATGGAGAAATATTTCTGGTTCAACAAAGAAACTTTTTGCTGCCAAAACTTTTCATTTGGGCGCCCATCGAACATTTCCAATTGCAATTAAGATGTCCTAAACACGGTGCCGTGATGACTGGCCAAAAATGGACGAATGTGATTAACAGAAAGAGCTATCTGAACCCGAGAATGGTCTATGATTTGGGCGGTAACATCATCCTTGTCCAACGTTATTACAGATGCACGTACAAAGGTTTTGACAAGCAGTGTTCTTACCTCTCTGGATCTTCAGCAATTATGAATTTTCTACCTGATTCTATTTCAAACCTTTTTCCCTTCAAGAAATATCACAAGTCTTGCTGCACGATGGATATCATTAATTTAGTGGAGACTTTGGTTTTGGAGGGTAATAACTTTTTACAGATAAGTGAAATCATAGCAAACTTGAATTTCAGAAAGTTTTCGGAAAGAAATAAACGCTTTCTTTCTTACTTATCATCAAAGCAAACCTCAGGTGTTCAAAATCGCAATGACAAAGAAAGCATCATTTTTTACGAGGACCTGATATTCTCTTTTCCCTCTGATTCCCAGTTAATCAGAATATACTTGGATCGTTTCGAGGAAACGAGGCTGTTATACCGGGAAGAAATGGAAAAGATCGAAGCAACTTCCTTATCCTTAGATCACACGTTTAAGGTTGGAAAAAATATTGGCTGTTATCGCGACACGGATGGTCGCTATGTTAAACAATTCGGCTTTCTTTTACTTTTGTTAAATGAGAATAGAGAAATCGTGGATTGGAGGCTGACAAAATCCACAGGTTATTCAGAAGTTAAAAACCTTTTGCGAGATGTAAAAAGTCGGAACAGGTTAAAGTTGAAGGCTGTGCATGTAGACAATTGTTGTCAATCAAGAAAGCAAATCCAAGATATAATGGAAGACGTCCCAGTCAAACTTGATTTATTCCACGCTATACAACGCGTGACCAATATGGTACCAAAAGGAAATGAATTTTCCAGGACATTCTGCAAAGAATTCTCCCTGGTTTTCAGACAAGATGGGGATTTAGGAGACGAACGTAAGATGAAAACCCCAGACGCTTCAGTTATGAGCAAAAATCTGGACACCTTCTGCGAACGCTGGAAAACATTCTTAGCGAGCGAGATTTATGAACCTCTTTCTAATGAAATAGTGAAGTTAAGACGGCACATTAATAATGACTGTCTCTCTGATATAGAGCCGGGCGCAGGGACTGCGGGAAACGAGAGAATTCACCGAAGTTTAAACAGATCTCTCTTATGTGGAACATCCGTTGTTGGTCCTGAACTTGCAATTGCAATATTAACAGTTCTTTTTCATTACATGAACACGAAAAGAAAAGGAGAAAAACATGTCAAAAATCATCGCGTGGTTCCAGATGTTCCACTAGAAAACGACCAGGCAGCTAATGATAAAACCACCAAAACAAATGATGACAATTTATTAAATGATTTAGTGAAGAGTAATGCAACTATCAACGCTGAAAAAGTCTCGCCTGTGTCGTGGTTCCAGCAAGATGACGAGTTGATATTAATGGCGGATGATATAAGTCATCTCCTTTCTGATGCTGTAGCAAAGAGAATATTAAACATCACCAATCAACTTTATAGCCTACTTGAAAAAATTAGTAACACTGTCAAGGACAGATCAGCAGATTTTTTTGATTCGCTCTTCCTGCAGAATATAACACAAAATTCATTGACCAGTGAAAATAAGCAAGGGATGGAAAATGCAAATAATCATCGCTTCAATCTTTCAAGAAACCTTGCCTCGTTTGGACTTACAATTGATCCCGTTTCCGGAGATGGTGATTGTGTTTTCACCAGCATTGTAAGGCAATTGCGAAGACTTCCAGAATTCATCGATAAGAATCCTGCTCTTACGGCGCACCTTGAAGATCTGGGTTTACTAAGAGGCTGCGAGGAGGAAAATGCTTATAACTTGAGAAAACTTTTTGTGGATCAAGTACAAAGTAATGAAAATTACCAATTTCTCGCAGGGGTGGATCCTTCTAGACTTAACGAAGAAACCGAACTCTTTAGAGAACGTGGGACGTTTAGCGGTAATCTCGGTGACCTTGTTGTAAGGGTTTGTGCAGATGTGCTTCAAATTCCCGTGGTTGTAATAACATCATTGGCATCTTTTCCTTATACAACTTTCGTCCCAGACTGTTTCATCGCCACATCACCATTATACCTTGCATTTGATGCAACAGCTTGCGGACATTACGATGCTACAAAGAAGCAAAGTGAGTACACCGCCTGTCAGTACTGCGGGTAATAAATTACGTAAGATTCAATTCCAAATTGATTTGTACTTATTGATTAACGTTTAAACTGGACGATGCAGTCAAAATTTCATTCATTGATTTAACATGTAAGAGTTTGCGCATGCACATCGACAAGAAATATTACTCGGGGAATACTATAGAAAATTTCACTGCCTGGTGAGTGAGTTCACCTTAAATTTCACGTGAGAAACCTATAGCGCACGAATCGCGAAGTGATGAGTGCGATATTGGTTTTTCAAGTAAAATTTAACATGGAATTCACTCGTCAAGCATTGAGTTTTTCTTGAATCGCATAGCTAAAGTCATCAAATCACTGGGCGAAACAAGACGTTTCATATTTTTGTGCGCCATGCCAGTACATAAACGATGGAAACCCTTTCAAAGTCAGGTATCAAGATCTAGCGAATAGGGAACAAGATATTTTTAGAATGAAAACCATTTTTATTTCAAACTCGTGGAGAAAAAAGTGTCTCACATTTCTCAATCATCGGCGAAAAAAACTAAAAGTACAAAATACGGAGTTATTTAAGAAAGAGATTTTATAGAGAAGTTCTTTCATTCAATTAATGTCTTGGAGTTGCCTGCTACCAGTCAACTTTGCAAAATGTGGCGCCAACAATCAGCAACTGGATGCTCAAATCCCTAAGCGAAAGGAAAATTTCAAGCGTACCGGTATCAAAACAAGATCTACAGAAAACCGGTGAGTTTTCGTTGTTCTTTCGCGACGCTTGTTTGGTTTCCTCGGCATGAACTGTTGTTGGGCTTTGTTCCCTCGTCTCTGCCCTTTTGTTTTTTCATTCTTTGCGTTTTCTCGTACTTTGAGTAGGAATGGTTTCCTCAAATTTTCTAAAATTTAAATTTCAATTCATTTACAAGGTGAAATTTTCGTAACACGAGTTGCAATTTTGTTTCTACGTTCGCAATAATTTTTTCTCGCGACTCACGTCAGCAATATCGCTTTACGCACAAGTGCAATTCCACCCTAAATACCCTCTCATCGATAGCCAATCAGACCGCGAGTTTACCTTTAGCTATGCGATTACATCGGACGTTCTCCACTTTTAGCCGAGGCATAGTGGATGACGTGCACTGTTGAGAACAATCATGCACATATAAAAATACATGATGCATTAGAAATTAATGTAAATGACTTATTATTTCTCATTTTTTCCATTTTCTCGGCTTTACGCAGAATAAAGTATAACCCTTTACCATATAGCCAACCTGAATTTATAAAAAATAAAAGCTGATCCAACAGCTTAAAACTCATCATGAATGTTAAGCTGTTGACAAAATTAATTCCTGTTTCTTGCAGATTCTGAAATATCAGTAAAAGAAAATATTAAAGGCTGTTGCTGTGGCAAAAATCTGGCGAGAGGAATCAAGTCATCGTGCCTTTCATCCGCACGCAAGGTCTGCCCTTGTGTGCGGAAAGGAATGTCGTGTACTAGAAGGTGCAGTTGCAAAAACTGTGGTAATTTGAACCAAGATCCAGGGACCAATGGGGAAGATACAGCCGGTAAAATGCCACATAGACACTTAAGCTGTAGATGTGGAGAAAGTATGGCTAAGAAGAGAGAAGATGTCAAAAAATTCGCAGCCTGCAGGGATGGATTAATCAAGTCCAAGTGTCCTTGCCTGAGACACGGACAGGGATGTTCCTCTTCGTGCTCTTGTGTGGGTTGCGAAAATGAGTACGGTGCCAGTTCTCGTCCTACCTCGAAGCCTTCAGGGTCACCTGGAATCCATAAAAGGCTGAAGGGATCGGAATTTCTATCTTCGACAGGAACTCCCCAAATACGTGGACCATGGACAAATTATGAGTCGGTTCTGTTAGCAAGTGTAATAAAAGTTATAAATCTAACAGATATTGAGACATCTGCGGAAAATATCTCTTCATTATACAATTTTGTAGTTAGTTCAAGAATTTCAGGGCAAAAGCCTTTTAATTTGTCGTCTAGAACAGATGCACAGATACATGCCAAGTTAGCGCACATGCAAAAAAAGAAAGATTTAGTTTGCGCTCGTCTCGATTCAGAACAACATGATTAATGCACTGCTCGATTGATTTTCCGCTACAGTTTCTACAACAAATTTAGCGGGGTTTCATAGCCGGTCTTCCGCGCTTACACATTTAGAAAAAATATTATCGTTGATGCTGCAGGTTATGAGCTATCGTTAGAGGCCTTTGTACTCGGATATAGGCAGTTTAGTTGGATCATTTAGATTTTTGTTATTTAGATATTAAATTCATCTTTAATCACTTAAGTAGGCTACGTTCACTTCACTTATAATCTTAATAATGAACCCCTCGCAATGATAAGCAATGATTTAAATTAAATAATAATTACTAAAGTCAGCTGCAATATCCACCATATTATTTCGAATACTTGATTATTTTGAAGTTTTTCCTTGCTTTTTCATGCCGGGATCTCTACTACATTCAGTTGTGGGCGCTGTATATGGTAATGAGGGACTTTCAATTCTCTATTCCTAATTCAAAAATGCCTATAATGGGGGTCTTTCAGAAATTTTTCAATTTAAATTAGCGCTGCTACAAATTTAGGATTACTATGTTTTGGAAGTCAGTGGAATTTAAGGATATTGTTGGGCAACATCAAAATTAGCACACTCAATGCGATGAACAGCTTCAGTACAGCGGAAACTCGCTAAAAAACCGATGTTACGACGCCCTTTGAATATGGCGACTGTTTTTCTTGTTAGTTACTATACCTCACCAAATTCGACTCATTTTTTGGCTTACGCAAGCGCTTGTTTCCCTAAAGAGTTGAATACCTGGAAAAACATGAAATACGGGATTTTGTCAGCTATTTCGGCCGAACTTAAAAGGCTCTCTGTGCCTTGAAATATGTCTAAAATGGACGATCGATCATCGTAGAAGGCGTTCGTGGACATTTTGAAAAAACTACCATATATCGGCGTGGTGAGACTTGGATTATGGTAAATAAAGGCGAACTTAAAGCATCAGAGGGGCCATGATTAGTGAAAAGTGACCTTCCGGGGCCGAACTTCTTTACAAAGGGGGATAATAGGAGTTCTTGTGAGTATTGCTTATTTTGTTTTTTAATGATGTAGTAATTTCTCACACAAAGCTTTGTACGGCAACCATTTTTAAATTCCGCAAATCTTTCACACTACGTATGCTCCGCCGCCATTTCGTATTCGATTTCTCGGCATGTAAAATTTTTCCCATTTGTAATTATCAAAAAAGGTCGCAAAGAATATTATTTGATTATGATCCTTTGATAGATAAGTCAGGTTTATGACGAAATTGTTCACAGATTCAAATTCAGAGGCTCTTTCGAATCCGTATATTACCTAATGGCTAGCAGGAGTCACTAAACCTGTGAATGCGTACATGCCAGTACTTCAAAAGTCATGAATTTAAAATGGGTTGTAAATCCATTGCTAAGGAATAAAAGGTAACATCTGATTAACTTTTATGCAAAATTATTCTCATTATTTCACCATGAAAGCGAGGCAATTCTTCAACGTCATTGTTGCTCAAAATTGACTGACAAAAATTTTTTCTATATTCCAATGAAAATCACTCTAACCTTACACTTATTCCAGCATTTGACAATTGGATTTTGACTTTTCTCATAGAATTTTTTGTCAATTGGAGGTGGTTACTAACCATGAAATGAAAATCATTTCATAAGTTGACTGGAACCATTCTGCTCGGTTTTAAAGGTCTTCATCTTTTTAAAAGCTATTTAAAGGTACACAGAAAGGAGAGAAGTTGAAACATGGATGTGATTAGCACCAATCTTGGTTTAAAAATCCTGCACCATTCTTGCTACTCTCCAGACCACTCAAGCAATTCACTTATTGATTTTGATTTTATTGTACTGAATAGGTTTTCTATGAATAGCACATCACCATAGTGTAGTCACGTACATATGTATATGAGATATGTAATACATCAATGTATAAAATACCTGAAAAAAATCTTTAAAAAGATGAAAAGTAGAGTTTGGCCCTCTATTTAAAATAACCGTAGCTTAAACGTTCCCTTAACTTAGGAATGCCAATAATTGTTATAAAGATTGCCTTTTTGTGAAATCACAAATAAAATGATGAGCTTGTTTCTTAAAAATACAACAGGTTAAGTCAAGTTTAACTACATTGTATGTGCACTTACCACATGCACAAAAAAATACTCTTTTATCATACCTAAATATTTTAAGGTTGTTATTTGTGTTTCAAATTCCAATAAAAGATTTAAATATGTAAAAATTTAAGATAACTACCATCCGCTGGTGAGCAAAAGCTTAAGCAAAAATTTGGTCTCTGGAGTGAATTCTTGATCCAGGTTGATTGATGTTTAACTCGCAGGCTTTGTTGGTCTCACTTCTTTTCTGTTTTTCCTCTGATTCGTTTCCCTGGAAATAGAGAATACCATGATTGGAAGAACCTTTCTCAAAGCTAGTGATTATAGGTATTAGTTGCTGTTTGAAAATTTGGCCCATTTCAAGCACAGCTTACGTCTTTTCTCAAAAAACTTTTTGTCAAATCAGTGGCGATTTGTAAAATTCTTGAGCTCAATCTACTCAAATTTTATTTCACTGTGTTGTAAATGATGTTGTAAGTGGTGGATTAGGCTTGAATAAACATGTAAACAATGGCAGCATGGTATTGCCTTCTATCTTCAATTATAACATGTCAGTTTGACTATCATCCCACCTGGTAAGCAAACTGGATAGAGGGAATCTTTCAGGTATTCAGCAGCAATTCTTTTCCTCCTGCTTCTTTTAACTGAAAAAAATAGATTTTTATATATATATTATATATTTTGTAAAACAACTTTAAAATATAACCAATGCCTAAAGAACATTTTAAAGGACATTTTGCTCAATGTTTTGTGGGAAAAATGCAGTTACCTCTAGTTTCTTGTGCAATGTCACTTGCTGTCTTGACGGCTGCATCAGATTGACTATTAGCTGAAAGTAAAAAGCAACAGTGATAAATATTTGTGTAGAACAGTTTTTCATAAAGAAAATGCGGTTACCTTGAAAATCTTGTGCATTGTCACTGGTTGTCTCAACAGCTCCATCTAATTGATGACTAGCTGAAAGTAAAAATGCAATAGTGATTAATAACCTTTTGTCTATTACAGTTTTTCACAAACAAATGCCTTTACCTTGAGCTTCTTGTGCATTGTCACTGTTTGTCTCAATAGCTCCATCTAATTGATGACTAGCTGAAAGTAAAAATGCAACAATGATTAATTAATAACATTTGTCTATTACAGTTTTTCACAAAGAAATGCTGTTACCTTGAGCTTCTTGTGCATTGTCATGGGTTTTCTCGAGGGCTCCATCTGATTGATGATTAGCTGAAAGTAGAAAGCAGCAATTATTAATAATATTTGCCTATAACTATCAAAGTTTTTCACAAATAAAATGCTGTTACCTTGAGCTTCTCGTGCATTGTCACTGGTTGTCTTAACAGCTCCATCTAATTGCTGATTAACTGAAAGTACAAAGCAACAATGATTAATAACATTTGTCTATTAAAGTTTTCCACAAAGAAAAACCTTTAGATTCTTGTGAATTGGCTTTTTGCAATTGTCTGTCTTAAAAATTCAAAATAGTTGTTTTCACTCTAGAATTCAACATCTTAAAATATGGCAGAAACCATTTTTCTTGAAGCCAACTTTTGGTTAAAAAAAACTTTCCTTGATGCCTGTTACATTAATGTCATCAATTTGACTTTTTGTAGGATTTGGCTGTTATGAATGATGAATTTTATTCATAAACTTCATGTTAAATTTCATTGAGAATTTCATTGAGTACGACAAAAATTTGGGTTTGCCACTATTTGAGTTGCTAAATAGAACACCTTGAAAGCATGTCCAAGGAATGTTCCCGCGTCACAAAAATATTCCATTGGTACGTAAATATTTGATCACATGATCAAAATTTTTTTGTTCAAACAGCCAGGTTAAAATGTAGGTGAGCCAGTTTTAGTGGGATCCATGTTGTCAATAATTTCCTAAATCAGAAACGGATTCACTGAAATCATATCATCTCCAAAGAGAGAGAGGCTTTTATAATATAACAATTCACTTTTTTACTAACCATTCTTTCCCTGATTTATCTTTGTTTTTCTTCTACCAAATTCTGAAACAAAAGTAAACAAAACGTTAATGTGTTAAGTTGCCACACTTGTTTAATAGCTTTAGCCTCATCAATATTCATACACATTAGTGTTTCAATTAAAACATCTACCTTTTGCAAATAAGAAGAGAGCAAGTGTAGTAACCTCACCAAGACCATTGCTCTACCAACTAAGCTAAACTGGCTATTTACTAGTAATGGATTATGACACATGCAATTAAAAAATGGCCATTCCTCATGAGACTTACTTTTATGTAGTTCTTTTAAGGTTTCTTCTGAGAACCATGATTGTTGTATGTGGAATGCATTCATTTGACTAGAGTTCTTCCTGAAATAGACCTTGCAAGCATGGCCTATTTTCTGAGTCTTAATGAAATTTCGTAGCGAAATTCCAGTTATTTTTGGCGGTGGACTGGTTTGGCCTTCATAGCAAAACTTGATCAATTCATTTACATTGAATGCCATTGTTTCTCTGCAACCACAACTTGTTGGTGAGAAGTCTTGATCAAAAAACCTTAAGACCTGTTTTAAAAAAGGATAAATAAGTGAAGAAAACTGATCAACATGGTTTGATAATTTATTCATGTATATAAGCTCTACAAACAAGGGTTCAAACTAAAAAATATATTAATTGAGCAATTTAATATTGTTTGTTTATTAATGTTTTATGAATATTCAATTAGTTACACTTACCACCTCTGGATCACCCTGAAGCAATTTTTTTATCATGAATGAATCTAGGAATTCTCTGACATCATCATTTGTATGGTTAATGCTTGTTTCTTTACATGGCTTCATCGTCTGGAGTTGTATATAACTTGGTATGATAACTTCAAACATTTTCCTCTCTACTAGCTCAAAGAAATTATTCAAACCAACATCCTGAAGCATCTGAAAAGCAAAATGTATCATTGAATGGTTATGGAATTTATGGTGAGGTTGTGGTTGTGATTTGTTATTAACAATAATTAATTCTCTAAAGTATTCTGCAAAGCAGTTTTAATTGGCTATGATCATAGATGTCAGCTGTAATTACCAGAATTGCAAGCTAGCTAGCTAGAACCTCAATTTCAAGCTAATGTTATAAATTAAAACAACTTTTTAGTGGAGTAACTTGCTTAATGCATGCAGCATGACTAAAGTGAAAAAGTATAAAGGGTACAAGATCACTTGGTCAAGCTGCATACAAAGATTACAAGAGGAAAAATGAATCCATGACAGGGAAATGTTTAATAAATTAATCAATGAATAGCTATTTATCTTTGCTTAAACCAAACTTGTACTTGATTGTTAAGGTTGTAATCAAATTATGCAATATCTTCATTAAATTAATTGTCTATTTCAAGAATCATTTCCATTCAGGGTTCAGGGAAACCTAAAATAGCAGAAACTTTTTCAGTTTCCCAAGGCGTTAAGATTAATAGAGATTCAAGTGTATTACAAAATTATTTTTTATTTACCTTTTTAGTGACATACAACAAGAGGGAATAGGAAGCACTTGCCCTCTGATCCAAATCTGGAAAGTCATCTTCCAGCTTTGCAACTATGGATGCAAAATCTTCATCTTGCATGCGATTGTAAATGTAGTTTGAAGTGTTAATGGTTACGACGCGCACACTTTTATGTGCTGTCTTCATGGCTTCCCTCAGTCCTCTCTCTGCAGAATGGCGATCCATGCCAGCTAGCTTAGGGTTAGGGTCTTCGAAGATAATCCTAAGCCATCTGCTTTTATATCTATAGCATTTATTAATAAATTAGCAAAGTAAGAAAGGAAATAATCTAACAAATCCTTAAATGCGTATGATGGGGAAGTTAGCTATCTTTACAAACATTACATTTTTTTATATTTAATCAACAAAACACTAATGCTGGAGGTTTTCAAAAGATGCACATGTTTCTAGGTTTTTCACTCTACTTTGGAAAATGAATTTGCATGAAATTTTGTAAAATGACTAAATAAAAAAACAAGGCTTGGAATTATTAAAAAAATGTCAACACAAATGGCATGTTGTGATTTAATCAGTTGACAAAATTTCATGCAAAGCCATTTTCCAAAGTACATTGAAAAACATAGAAACGTGTGCATGTTTTGAAAAAGTTCAGCATCAGATGCGCGAATACTGTTGAAAAGTTCTTGATACACATGAGTGTAGAGCGAACTAGCGCAAAACTCAGAGTTAGAGGAAATCGTGTGTTTAGTTGTTTCAACTTTAACATTTAAGCTAGAATTTATTAGATTAATAGAGTTGAAAAAATTTACAACTTACTTCAAATCTCCTAAATCAAGATTGGTGGTGACCAGTGGAACTGTATGTGGAATGTAGGTTTTCCTTACATTTGCACTCCCACACTAAGGAAAAATAAAAACTGAATGTTATCCTATGAATCCATGAAATAAATATAACATTCAAAGTTTTATTTATGTCAACTCGACAAAATTCTTTGTTTGTGGGTATCATTTATCTGTATGAATAAATGGAATCATGAAACAAAAAACCAAGACTTGACTGCCAAAATTCAGTTTTACCGTACATGTCTATAGACCTAATCATGGTAATTGGTTAACAATACTGTTAAAAGCTCTCAATACACCTATGTTGAGCTTAATGTGATTACACAAGGCAACGCATGATTGTCTATGAATCAGAAAATTCTGTTCATGTACTTGTGAGGCAGATTTAAGCTTGTATCCTTACAACAAGTGTACAAACACGATAATTTGAGTCACAGAGAATCATGTGTTGTTTAAAAACCCTATACTGTATCAATATATCTACAGTTGATTCTCAGACTTTTGGAAAAATGGTATATATGTATATATTTATCTGTTAACTCCTATGATATACAGGCTTCAGCATATTTACCGCATTGTATGAATTCACCGCCATGTTTTTTAGTGTCTTAACACAAGAGCAATCATCCCATCCAAAAGGGATGGTAGAGATTCCTTGCTTGGTCTCAATGAATTTCGATGTAGCCTCTGAAAGTAATGACCCAAACAGAATAAAAGCAAATGCAGCAACACTTACTGCTTTTCATCAATATGATAAAAATGGGTAAGAGGAAAAAAAAAACTGAAAATAACATACCATAGATTCATAGTGCTTTTTGGCACTGTAACACTGATACTACTGATTAATAATCATAAAATTAATAAAATAGGTATCGCGTAACTTTTTTCACTCATCAGTTCAAATTTCTTTTATATGCATGATATAGGAGAGGTTCTATTACATATCTACTTTGATTTGAACTTACCACTGATGCAGTCATTTTTTTTCCCCAAAACACTCAGGGCAGCTTTCATGGCTGTGGTTTTTCCTGATACAGGGCAACCCTTGAGTACAGGTATAGAGCAACCATCAAACTCTTGAACAACCAGCTCATAGTTTGATGCAATTGCAGATGCAGCATGCACCATGAGAACCTGGGGGAAGTTGTTAAAAATTTTTGCTTCTGCCATAAAGAGATTCTTTAAAGATTCTCCTTCATCAAAGTCTGAAAAAAATTATCAAAGATAGAAATAAAATATTCTTGCCTCGTAACATTCAAAAGGCTTATCTTAATCCATTAATTTACTGCTCTTTGTAAATTAGTGAAAATTATATGAACTTCTAATATACCCCGATTATTGCTTATTATCTAGATTAGATTAGATTAGATTAGAATACCTTAGATAAACCTACTGTTTATCTAAGATACTATTGAAAAATAGTATCTGTCTCTTACAAGCCATTTAAGCCTCTGCCTTGGGCCAATCTTAGGAATTCGCTTGTATGAAACAAACAATAATAAAGATAAGATAAGATTGGTAATAAAATTTTTCCTTCATTATCAATTACCTCCAGTGATGCAATTAATCACCGGTAGTTTTTCATCATCCTCAATGATCACATAGGTCAATTCACTTTCTGGAATCAGAACCCCTGAACCATTGATTTGGACTTGGTTATTAAAAACCCAAGTACTTGAGTCATCTTGCTTTCCAATAACCTAAAAAAACAAACAAACAAAAATTGAAATGATGGATAATAAACTTTCATAAGCCCCAAATGACTACGTGATATTTAATACCTTTTAACAAAGTATGAGCATGCCATCGGGCCATTCCATTGAAAATCCGCACCCTCACCTCTATTGAAGGCCTCCCTGTAACACCCCTTCAGAAGAGTACATTTTCAACCTCCTTCAGAAATCACTTTCTGGAATTTCTGATTAGAGGAGTTAATACCTTCCACGGATTTATCTAGAGAAACCATTGGAAACTTTGTATGAAGTTTAGCCCCTTTCAGAAACTACCCATGGGAACTTCAGTTAAGAGTACTTCTGACCCCTTTGGGTTTGACCCCTATCAGAAATATATAGTATTTGAAATCCTCCCCCTCAGAAATTATAGGCCTTCAAGGGGGGGAGGGGGGAGAGGGGGTGGGTGTAGATATCGAGTGGAGCGGTTCATTTCATTTACATACCAAAAAGCAATATTTTTATCTTACAGTAAATAACTAATAAATCTAGACAACTCTTTTACCTTCACAGGCGTAAAACGTTTTGGGTTCGTTCCCTTTACATAATCTGTGCATAGCTTGTATACATATATTGAGGGAGGAACGTGTCCTTTGATGATTGAGCCACCCAAACTGCCTTGGATTTGCTAGTTAAAGCATGGATTATGGATCCGTGGTTGCCAAGCTGGCGGTTGGTGAGGAAGAATCTCCTAAAAAATTGTTTTATAGTATATTTGTCTGGGTAATCAAATGATTTTTCTCCTGCGATTTATAATAAAAAGGCACGAGTAGATTTTTTGAAAGGCTAACAACATTGCATGAGCACGTAGGGCGAGTGCAATCTGTGGTATTTGAAAAAATTTTACAATTGCCTATTTATTCCAAATTGCACGAGAAAAATCATGTGATAATGTACATGATATGATAATATACATGATAATACATGATAATATACATGAAAAAATATGAGGCAGCTTATCATAATCATTCAGAAGAAAGCGCGCGCGCAGTGCAAAAATATATGGACATTGACATTGACCAATTATACTGACCAATCAGAATGTCCGGTTTGTTTCTTTCTTTGCACTGAATTAAACCCATTGTGCACTGAATTACATTCAAACCTCTCTTAATTGGCCCTCTATTCAGCGGTTACCCTTTATTAAAAAGGAAACTTATCAAATTTCCAAAATGTAAACTTGAACTCAATTAAGCGGTCACCTCTATTAAGTGGAGGCGGTAACCATTTAGAATTCCCAATTGGCTAATTTTTATTGTATTTCACCTCTATTAAGCTGTCACGTAGTCAATTACAATGCGTCATTTCAGGATATTTTGACACAATGATACGCACATCATGTCTAGTTTCTTTCAACAGCTCATACAGAACAACATGATATACATAATAAACTAATAAGAGTGGTTTTGTTTGGGCTAATAGACCTTCGACGGCCCACCGCAGTGCACGTAAAATTCTATTTATTAACTTCGCTTGCAGCCAACCTAAAGAAAATCTGCCACCTTTAAAGATACATCCGCCAGGAACCTCGAGAACGTAGCGACCTCCTCAGTTTACCTGTTTGCTCGTTTACCCTTGATTACTTTTGCATAGTTCGTAGGCCTCTTTAGAAACTCGCTAAACCACGTAGCCTTATTAAACATGTTTCAATTATACTACATTTTGGGAAACCTCTCTTATGCGGTAAATGTCTATGAAGGAGGGAGGCATTGAGATTTTCGTTTCTGCGGTTTTGGCTGTTTTTTGGATCGGTTTTTAGGTTTTTGTGCGAAAAAAGTTCGCTTTTTCGGTTTTGATTTTCAGAGCGGTTTGCGGATTTTACGTGTTTTTGCGTTCGGTTTTCGGTTTTTGCGAAAACTCTGATGCGGTTGTCGTTTTTTTCTTTTTGACCCCTTTGGAGGTGAAAATGTAGCGGTTTTGTCAGGTTTGCACGTGGTTTTCGGTTTTGCTTACATTTTTCGTCGGTTTTCCGCTTTCCCAGAGAACCCAAGCCCCCTCATTAAGTGGTAAGTTGGCTCATTCCGGAGGGTGATCGCTTAATAGGTTTGAATGTAGCTCTCATTTGCACTAAATTAAATGAAAACCGCATTCATCTTAATCAATAAGAAATTAGAAACTTTTTCATGTATATTATTAGATCGCAACGAGTTAAGTATTAAAATATAACTGCCGAACGAAATTGAACCTTCGAAAAAACACGGGGAGGATCAGTAGGAAAGCCATAAATATAATGTTTTCAACTCCAGGACTACGATATAAGAAAAGAGGAACAGCATTTTGCCTTGGATGGCTTGCATTTTAAGAGATATTTTTAGATTTTTTCGCATTTATCAACCTTATCTCTGAGTAGTACTGCCAGAAAAAAAAAATCCGCAAACCTATTTTTTTTTTTTTTGCATATGCAACAAAGCTGCCCTAATTGTTTCTTACTTGTTGTGAACTGCTCCATCGTTTTGAGGATCTGTGACGGCGAGATCCAGGTTTAGAACATAACCCATGACTTGTCCATCATCAGCAACGTAACCACACACGTTTATAACAAAATTGGTTACACACTCAAATCCGGAGGCTCTTTCGAACCCTAGTACGCCATCTCTAGCAACAAGTTTGTAGTGATCTACGACCTCTCTAGCTTCTTCGTCGTTTGAAGGCGTGGAGCTGATCGAGCAATCCATTTTCTGCGCTAGAGTGTCAGAGTGCGACGTGGCGTGTTGGTCCGAGCGTTTTATATCTTATAAAATAATCAAGGCACATTCCAAACACTTGTCAATCACGATATGACAGGAACAAGGTAACAAGATTTCGTTTCCTGTTTTTGACATTGATCTCTGAGGGGTTTGTGTTAATGAGGGCCTTCGGGTAGCCAATCATTAGCAGATTTGCTTTGAAATTCTCAATTTTCTCTTCGAATTTTGTTTTGGAAGAGTTTGTTCTCAGTAGTCCTAGGGCCTCCCCTTTAATGAAGCCTTTTTTAAACCCTTGTGGGTGAAAGGAACTAAAATGCGTATACTGAAATGTTTCAGTTTGGTTAAAATGAGTACGCACATCAAGGATTTTTTCTTTTTTGAATCTTTCGCCTTTGAAGGTGTAGGTGTCCAGGAATGTTATTTCCTTATCGGAAATTTCAGCCGTATACTTTGTCGTTGAGTGATGATTGTTTGCTTGTTCAGTGAAGCTTTCTATTTCTGCTTTGTTTGTATTCCATGGCGAGAAGATGTCGTCTAAGTAGCGTTTCCAAACAAAGGGGTTTAGCAGGCTTTTGTTAAGGATTTTCTTCTCTACCTTATTCATTAATATATTAGAAAAGGCGAAAGCCATTTTCGTGCCCATGTGTTTGAAGGTAGTTTTTTCCATTAAACTGGAAAGAATTTTCTTGCAGAATTAGTCTAATCCCTTGTTTTAGTAGTTGTGCAGGGATAGGAGTTTCGTTTCTATGGAATAGTTCGTATGCTCTGCATACAGTTTCTATTCCCTCCCCTTGCAGTATATTTGTGTATAAGCTCGTCACGTCCACTGAAACAAGTATTACTTCCTCTGGTACTTTCGTATTTTCTATGAAATTGACGAAGTCTTTCGTATCTTTAATTAATGTACGACTTTATCTTTTATGCAATCAGCTGAAGGAGTTTGTCGACAAATTATGATAATTTCTCCGTAGGGCCATCGCACCCCGATACTATCGGTATGCCGACTGGTGCAGGCTTGTGTATTTTAGCTAGAGTGTAGAATTCAGGAATTAGGGGCGGGTTTGGTGTCTGACAAAGTCATTTTTTAGTAATGTCTTGAATATGATAGCGATACTCATAGGGTGGGTTGTGGCAAAAATCACGTGTGCTGTAGTCATGTTACAAACACTCGTTTCTTTGGAACGAGGCGAGGGGGCGTTACTCCCCAAGGAGTATAGTCAAAAAGTGGCACGTATCTTCAATTTTAATCAGCGTCTTACTTATATATCTGTGTTTTTCGTGTGAAATTTGTCTTTCACTTCCCCAGAAGAAGGTCCGTGACTGCGACCGAAACGTCAGGAAAAAATTTTTTTACCCTTAACTGATTTAAGAAACGCTTATTTGAAACTTATTTGAAACTTATTTGTATTTTAAAATGTTCTTAACACTCGTTTCTTTCTTCATATTTTATTATGATTTTTAATTATTTGGGCGTCACTCCCCAAGGAGTATATTCCTACTTGACTCTTGCCAACAAGAAAAAGTGGCACGTATCTTGAATTTTAATCAGCGTCTTGTTCAACTTATTGGGATTATCCACTTCCTATTACTACCTCATTTTTATTTAATTAGTTTAGTTATTTTAGTTAAATTAGGTGTAATTTTTCTTTATTAAAAAAGAGGTACCCTCGAAAATTTTACCCTCGCCCTCGACATGAAAACCTCGAACCTTGACAAAAAGTTAGGATCTTTAGTGGTTCTAACAAAACAAAGAGTTAGACTCGTATTTAGTTATGGCATGATTTTTTCATCCATATTACCAGAACGTATTGTTACAAACTTGTATGCCAAATAAATGTTACTTTATTGATTCTGAGCCTGGCGTGCCTGTGTCACAAGCAAAGCTCTTCGCATTTTTCAGGAGCGGTCGAAGGCTGCGTCGGGACCTGTTCGGTGAAAAAGCTGTTGGTATAATCTCCTGGGAAACTAAAAATACAAGAAATTGGTATTGTATAGATTGAAAAATTCTGTTGCTTTATTCGCAATTCATTTTCCTGGCAAAAATTCTATAGTAAAACAGGAACCTATAATTCTTTTGAATTGCTGCTGTAAAAGTATATTTCTTAATGCGGAAAAAGCAAAATCATCTAAAAATTGATCATCGGAGTGGGAATTCAGCTCCTGCTTTATAACAAGGCTAAGAAAAATTTCTTGGCAAAAGTTTTTAAAGTTCCTGGCAAAAGTTATTTTTTCGCTCCTATCATGAATTTGCTGGGAGAAATTCTTATCGTACTTTTCCTAGCTGGATGGAATAAACTACTATTTCTTTCGTTGTAAGCTCTTGAATTTTTTCCACCATTTTGATGAATTCTGCCTTAACATCTTTAAGCAAATGGTGGTAGGCCTCCGTCGGTCAAGGTCGAACATGGGTATGGCATCCTAATTGTGTGCTTGGCTGGAGCATCGGCGACTATGAATGTGAAGACCAATGCGTGAATGGTCTTCACAATACGTGAATACAAATCCTTCCAATATAATTAATAGGAAAAATAAGTTTATGCCAAAAAGACGAAAAATAAATGATAATAATAATAATAATAAAAGAAATCATAAGCAAAAAAAGCCCCTTAGATTTAGTCGAAATTTGACCACTATAGGAATGAGAAAGGAAAAAGAAAACAAGTCAATAGCCTTAAGAAAACGACAATTGAAAAGTAGAATCTGCCGAAACCACGAATGGCTGAAGAAGAATAGAATTCCAGGCAGGAAATCCATTGAGAGGTATACGATTGTAAGAATTCGAGCAAAAAAGAAAAAGGGACCAAAAAGCTCTTTGAATAAAAATATCTTGACTAAAAAAACAGATACTGTAGCTTAAGTCTATGGCAATAAACTTAGTCAATTGCCTTGAATTGTAATTTATTCCAGCATCCAGTAAAGACTAATTAAACGAAGATGTTTCTGCCTCGAAGCGGTATTGAAAAATTATTTGAGTAAATGAGAGGCCGGTATTAAAAGCCGATGGTTTATCGTCCTCTGTTTTTTCATTTTCTAGAAAAGTGTTGAATTTTTCCAAGGAAGAATAACCTTCTAATCTTTCCTTTTCCAATTTTTTCTTTCGGGTTTAGTCTGCTTCATTTTGAAGAGAAGAGCTGTTTGAATTTCGCTGTTATTACACCTTTCTGCAAAATACAAGTTGAAAGTAACAAAATAATACAATCTAGTGATAGCGAGTGATAGCTGGCGATAGCCAGTGATAGCTAGTGATAGCCAGTGATAGCTAGTGATAGCCACTGATAGTCAGTGATAGCTAAGGATAACTAGGGATAACTAGTGATAGCCAGTGATAGCTAGGGATAGTCAGTGATAGCCAGTGATAGCCAGTGATAGCCAGTGATAGCTAGTGATAGCCAGTGATAGCTAGTGATAGTCAGTGATAGCTAGTGATAGCCAGTGATAGCTAGTGATAGCCAGTGATAGTCAGTGATAGCTAGGGATAACTAGTGATAGCCAGTGATAGCTAGTGATAGCCAGTGATAGCTAGTGATAGCTAGTGATAGCCAGTGATAGTCAGTCATAGCTAGGGATAACCAGTGATAGCCAGTGATAGCCTGTGATAGCTAGTGATAGCTAGTGGTAGCCAGTGATAGTCAGTGATAGCAAGTGATAGCCAGTGATAGCTAGTGATAGCTAGTGATAGCCAGTGATAGCTAGTGATAGCTAGTGATAGCCAGTGATAGCCAGTGATAGTCAGTGATAGCTAGGGATAACTAGTGATAGCCAGTGATAGCCTGTGATAGCTAGTGACAGCTAGTGGTAGCCAGTGATAGCAAGTGATAGCCAGTGATAGCTAGTGATAGCTAGTAATACTCGGTGATAGCTAGTGATAGCCAGTGATAGCCAGTGATAGTAAGTGATAGCTAGGGATTACTAGTGATAGCCAGTGATAGCCTGTGATAGCTAATGATAGCTGGTGGTAGCCAGTGATAGCCAGTGATAACCAGTGATAGCAAGTGATAGCCCGTGATAGCCAGTGATAGCTAGTGATAACCAGTGATAGCCAGTGATAGCTAGTGATAGCTTGCGATGGCCAGTGATAGCTAGTGATAGCCAGTGATAGCCAGTGATAGCTAGTGATAGCCAGTGATAGCCAGTGATAGCTAGTGATAGCCAGTGATAGCCTGTGATAGCTTGTGATGGCCAGTGATGGCCAGTAATAGCCTGTGATAGCCTGTGATACCTAGTGATTGCTAGTGATAGCCAGTGATAGCCTGTGATAGCCAGTGATAGCTAGTGATAGCCAGTGATAGCCAGTGATAGCCAGTGATAGCTAGTGATAGCCAGTGATAGCCTGTGATAGCCAGTGATAGCTAGTGATGGCCAGTGATGGCCAGTGATAGCCAGTGATAGCCTGTGATAGCCTGTGATAGCTAGTGATTGCTGGTGATAGCCAGTGATAGCCAGTGATAGCCAGTGATAGCCAGTGATAGCCAGTGATAGCTAGTGATGGCCAGTGATAGCTTGTGATAGCTAGTGATAGCTAGTGATAGCCAGTGATAGCTAGTGATAGCCAGTGATAGCTCGTGATAACCAGTGATAGCCAGTGATAGCCAGTGATAGCTAGTGATAGCCAGTGATAGCTGGTGATAGCCAGTGATAGCTAGTGATAGTGAGTGATAGCTAGTGATAGCCAGTGATAGCTAGTGATAGCCAGTGATAGTCAGTGATAGCTAGGGATAACTAGTGATAGCCAGTGATAGCTAGTGATAGCCAGTAATAGCTAGGGATAGTCAGTGATAGCCAGTGATAGCCAGTGATAGCTAGTGATAGCTGGTGATAGCCAGTGATAGCCAGTGATAGCTAGTGATAGCCAGTGATAGCTAGTGATAGCTAGTGATAGCCAGTGATAGTCAGTCATAGCTAGGGATAACCAGTGATAGCCAGTGATAGCCTGTGATAGCTAGTGATAGCTAGTGGTAGCCAGTGATAGTCAGTGATAGCAAGTGATAGCCAGTGATAGCTAGTGATAGCTAGTGATAGCCAGTGATAGCTAGTGATAGCTAGTGATAGCCAGTGATAGCCAGTGATAGTCAGTGATAGCTAGGGATAACTAGTGATAGCCAGTGATAGCCTGTGATAGTTAGTGACAGCTAGTGGTAGCCAGTGATAGCAAGTGATAGCCAGCGATAGCTAGTGATAGCTAGTAATAGTCGGTGATAGCTAGTGATGCCAGTGATAGCCAGTGATAGTGATAGCTAGGGATAACTAGTGATAGCCAGTGATAGCCTGTGATAGCTAATGATAGCTGGTGGTAGCCAGTGATAGCCAGTGATAGCCAGTGATAACCAGTGATAGCAAGTGATAGCCCGTGATAGCCTGTGATAGCTAGTGAAAACCAGTGATAGCCAGTGATAGCTAGTGATAGCCAGTAATAGCCTGTGATAGCCAGTGATAGCTAGTGATAGCCAGTGATAGCCAGTGATAGCTAGTGATAGCCAGTGATAGCCTGTGATAGCCAGTGATAGCTTGTGATGGCCAGTGATAGCCTGTGATAGCCTGTGATACCTAGTGATTGCTAGTGATAGCCAGTGATAGCCAGTGATAGCCAGTGATAGCTAGTGATGGCCAGCGATAGCTTGTGATAGCTAGTGATAGCTAGTGATAGCTCGTGATAACTGGTGATAGCCAGTGATAGCCAGTGATAGCTATTGATAGCCAGTGATAGCCTGTGATAGCCAGTGATAGCTTGTGATATCCAGTGATAGCCAGTGATAGCCTGTGATAGCCAGTGATAGCTAGTGATAGCCAGTGATAGCCAGTGATAGCCAGTGATAGCCTGTGATAGTCAGTAATAGATAGTGATAGCCAGTGATAGCCAGTGATAGCCTGTGATAGCCAGTGATAGCTAGTGATAGCCAGTGATAGCCAGTGATAGCTAGTGATAGCCAGTGATAGCCTGTGATAGCCAGTGATAGCTAGTGATATCCAGTGATAGCCAGTGATAGCCTGTGATAGCCAGTGATAGCTTGTGATGGCCAGTGATAGCCTGTGATAGCCTGTGATACCTAGTGATTGCTAGTGATAGCCAGTGATAGCCAGTGATAGCCAGTGATAGCTAGTGATGGCCAGTGATAGCTTGTGATAGCTAGTGATAGCTCGTGATAACTGGTGATAGCCAGTGATAGCCAGTGATAGCTATTGATAGCCAGTGATAGCCTGTGATAGCCAGTGATAGCTTGTGATATCCAGTGATAGCCAGTGATAGCCTGTGATAGCCAGTGATAGCTAGTGATAGCCAGTGATAGCCAGTGATAGCCAGTGATAGCCTGTGATAGCCTGTGATAGCCAGTGATAGCTAGTGATAGCCAGTGATAGCCTGTGATAGCCAGTGATAGCTAGTGATAGCCAGTGATAGCCAGTGATAGCTAGTGATAGCCAGTGATAGCCTGTGATAGCCAGTGATAGCTAGTGATATCCAGTGATAGCCAGTGATAGCCTGTGATAGCCAGTGATAGCTAGTGATAGCCAGTGATAGCTAGTGATAGCCAGTGATAGCCAGTGATAGCTAGTGATAGCTAGTGATAGCCTGTGATAGCTAGTGATGGCCAGTGATAGCCAGTGATAGCCTGTGATAGCCTGTGATAGCTAGTGATTGCTGGTGATAGCCAGTGATAGCCAGTGATAGCCAGTGATAGCCAGTGATAGCCAGTGATAGCCTGTGATAGCTAGTGATAGCTAGTGATAGCTAGTGATAGCCAGTGATAGCTAGTGATAGCCAGTGATAGCTCGTGATAACCAGTGATAGCCAGTGATAGCCAGTGATAGCCTGTGATATCCAATGATAGCCAGTGATAGCCTGTGATAGCTTGTGGTAGTCAATGTTAGTAAATTAACAGCGGGTAGAGGAGTCATCTAGGACATATGATGTTGTTTACATGAAGTCTTTAATACATAGTATTAATAGGTATTAGTTATTGGGACCTGTTATGGCCCTTACATGGACGCTTTACCTATATCGAAGGCGTTCGTCGAGGGTCGAACACACAAGTTTATAGTACAGCGGTTAAAGTTGAAATACGTTGTGTACGCTGTAGCACGTGTTCCTCCCGAAAAGTTTCAACCCGAAGTGCGTAAAATCGTACTGAACAAAGGATGAAGAAATACAAAAACGAATGAAAATGTTTTCAGTATGTTTGAGCTATTTACAAGGTTATCAGTGTGCCAATAAACCTAACAGTAACGTTTGAATTTTGGACTGTAACTTCGACTCTTAAGAGTAAATTTTGAGGGAGATTCTCCTTTCAGAGTTGAGTCAATTTTTCACTTACGTAACGCGAAAAACTTGTCGACACTTTAGCGTCAAAGAATTCTTGAAATAACGGGAATTTCATGAATTGTACACACCCTAGCTTAGTCTTAACCCAGCCCCACACTGGGAAGAATATTCTCCACCATCAATTTACGTCACTAATCCCGCGCAACGATGTTGTGAATATAACAAGGGCAGACAAAGCTGGAGGGAGTCTGAGAAATCAAATCCACTTTGATGCAACTTGCGTGGAAGTACTGGCCACAACTGTCGTATCCCAGCCAATCTTCTCCATCGTCGTCATGGCACACTATGCAGACGTTGATATTTCTCCTACAGCGGACGGAACAAGTATTTCATTATCATTCACTTAAGTATGTCTTCTTTCTTTTTGGGTCAGGTCTCATACTTTGAACGCAATGCTTAGCAAGATTAAAGGATATGTAGTTTGGAAACAAGCTATGACTTAGGTTACTTACTCGTGGATGTCATCGTAACAACAGCCTAACACCATAGACGTTATTAGTGCAAGTTCACGGTTGCTATCTCGAAAGCTGCATCTACGGAGGACTCTTCACACAAACATCTAGCAATCTGAAAGAAACGATCGAAAACAACAATCAATCATTGGGAAAAATGAGTGAAGAATTTGCAATATTCCGTTAAATTCCTTTTAAGGCAGAAATAATTCAGTGGTTGCTAAGGTATATTTAATCGAATGCACTTTCTTCCTAGTTACCATGTGAGGGTAAATATTTCGTACCTTAACACCTCATGATTTAATGAGAATAGTGACTTCTGTATTGAACTTAAAAACTAAATGTCGCGTGTGGGTGCAGAGCGTGAGACAAATGAGAATTCCGCACTTGTACCCATCCTTCTGTTTTAAGTGCACCAGCTCGATGCAACGCCAAGAGAGAGAAAGCCAGCCCATTTTGGTGTCAGCGACCTCACTACAAATATAATGACAGGCAACTAAAGGGTTACTTTATTCTCAAAGTGACTGCCGTTTTAAATTGAAGGAACAGCTTTTTTCACTTACGACTTAATAATTTTAGACTTGTTATAAGCACTGAAAGTAGACATTGCATGCCTATCATATTCGCTCTTCTGTTGGCAGAACAGGGCAAGTCAACAAGTCATGTCTACAGTACTTAGTCGCTACTAGATAAATAGGGTTTATTACAGCGAGGAACGCTTTCGTATATTTTATGAAACCGCAGTAAACATATATGATTTTCATTTATTCAAATTTATTGGCGGGTTTAATACGAACCAACATAATGACCTGCTCCCAGTTGGCTTGTTAGCTCAGTTTGTAGAGCACTGCACCGGTATCGCAGAGGTCATAGGTTCAAATCCCGTACGGACCTAAACTTTTTTCAGGCCTTATTTCCACCTACTAGATAAGTAGGATTTATTACTGCGAAGAACGCTTTGATACATTTTATGAAAGCGCAGTAAACATATATTATTTTCATTTATTTACTGAGTCGTCGCCATCATAACGCATTCTAGTGTCTTAGTCAAAAATTGTCTTCGGTATTTAAATGTCATCCTTTCGCGGGATTTCGCAATACTCGTACTCGCGGGTTTCATAATTTGCCTGCTGACCAAAATTACTGTTTACTCTTACCCTCGACGAACGCCTTCGATATAGCGTCACCCGTTTACTGCGACCACATCTGGCTTGGCATACCTCGTTCTGAAGCTGAGCCTCGATTGCATCCCAAGCACGTGTGAAGTGTAAGCTGCATCCGCCATCCGCTCCCCTCTCGCTCGGTGCATTTACTAATTCAGCAAAAACAATTTCAAGTATAACGTTTTCAGTATTTCAGCCAAATATTACTCTGTTCCTCAGTCAACTCAGTATATTCAGATGGCCTGCGTAGCCAGGACACGACGGCAAAGGAAAGAGGGAGAACAGATTCCTGCGCTAACAACAATAATTTTGACCGCATCTCGCGAGCTCTGGGACTGGAGGACTGGGTAGGAGCTCTTCGTATCGCGGGCGACGCGCCTGCCTTTAGCTTTATCCTAACCTCCGTGTGAACGCACGAGGACTGGGTAGGAGTTTTCCTTGTTTAATGACCATGTCCATGAAAACTTCCGGCTTATCAGAATAATGTATGTTTAGAAACCGTAGAGAGTTACAAGTTGACATTCTGACAGCATGAAAAGCAATTATTAATGTGTGGAAGGGGTTGATTCTTCCTAAAAGGAGCTTAACAGAACAATGTTTTCCATCTCGTGCGTACTCGTTTTTAAAGTATAAGAAACAATTGGGAAACTTTTCTTGCGTTACCAAATGTTTGAATTTTAATCAAACTAATTAAAACTAAACTAATTAACATCGTGTTTTGAGGTCCTCCCTCATCGATTCGTCGATTGAATGTGTATCTTTACCGAGTGATTTTGCCGACCGCCAGTCCGAGAATTTCTAAACATTTGATATATTTAGAAAATGAAAATGTAACTTTATAACTGTAACTTTGTAACTTTGTAAAAAAAAAAAAAAAAAAAGCCATGGAAGCCAACTTGATCTCAATATCATTCTCTACACTAGTCAAATGAATTATGGAACTGTATTCTATTTGCGAAAGAACGCAAGTGTTTACGTTTTTCTCTAATATCGAGACGGCTTCTTGTACTCTACGTTTTGTTTACATATTTCATCAGTAAACAGTAACATTATTGTGTTATTAGTATCTATTGTCGAGTAATCCCTTCAATCCCTTCCTACATGAAGTATGTAAAATTCTACGAAGTGTGACGGGGAGCCCTTAGAGTTAACCAAAATAGTACCTTCCTTATTATGGGGCTTGAAGACTCAAATTTGTGTCATATCGATGCTTCGACCGAAAACGAACGTATCCGTTTCAGAATATCACTGTCTTTCACCATTCACAACATTTTTTTGCTCTGTGACAGTAAAGAGGGTAAACAAACCATATGGACCTTGAAAATTCTTTCCTGCTCTCGGTAACTTTCTCAATTAATTCTTTTATGTTGCCATGAACTACGATCACAGCTCTAAAATTCATGAGCCCATAATTTATCAGTTCAGCTTGAACGGTTTTAGTAAACTGAATGATCGGACAGTTGACAATCAATACGCGATATCTATTTCTGATCATCTGGACACATCAGCATAGCGCTACACGGAATCAACCCAGGATTATGAAGCAGTGTAAGCCGTTTGATCGACTTGGACGGATTTCAAACGAACCAAAGTAAATATTTTCACTTATCACTTTAATCAAGAAGTAACCTTATCAGCGAGGAGAAATTATTTTTTCCCAGTGACACCCTAGTCAGTCAATGTTGTTCTCAGGGTTAAGTCTACTTCCGCGTATGAAATAGAATAATATTTTCAAAGCAATTGCTACTATTTTCGTTGCACCTTGTTACGCCGAAAAGCAAGTATTCTTCGTGGTGTTAACGCTGTCTCGTACATCCCCCTCTGATATTTTTACTCAAAAAGTACCCATAAAAATGATTTTCCTCGAAGGAAAACTATAGAAATAGATAGGAGTTCGGAAGTTGAAAAGATAATTAGTCAAACTAAGTCTCGTCAGTGGCTTTTGCATAATTCTGTACAACATACTCAGATACGGTTTTAGTCAACCGCTATTTTGCCTTTCAAACTTGACTTGCAGTAGATGGTAACGATACAAAGTCATGAAGCTACACGAGAATGGTTTTAACAAAAAGCTGACAGGTCACTTATTTCCTAAATCCTCAACAACTCGCTGTCATTTATTTTGTTTTCATTCCATCGTGTTTATATTGAGTGAATCTGCGTTTTTCTTATTTAGTATTAGCCAACGACAATTTTCTGTCAACTCACAGTTTACATGACAACCATCTTATTTTTGAAAAACTCAGTAAAATGATAGAAAGTGGGCTGAATTCTTCCTTACGAAACTTTTCCTCGCACAGATAAAAATATTTACTTTTTTCGACAAAAGTTATTAAGAGAATTTCTTCAAAGACCAAATGGCTCGTCTCCAATTATAATGGTCTAAATTCTCCACACCAGATCGCTGTACAAGATAACGATGTTTTAAGGAGATATTAGAAGTTCACCGCAGTTGTTCAGTTAGCGTATCATAATCCATAGACTAAAAGTTCTCATTGTGCATTGTAAACACTTTTGATAACAAGAGCTGTTGAAAATCCTGAATTTTCGTGTTCTAAAACAAAATAAACAGAGATGGAAAGTTGTTCACTTTATGCTGATTGATTCGTCTGCCATTTCATATCAGAGGGCGCTGAGAGTGAAAATGTTTCGCTTATATTCTTTGTGTTGGCTCTCGCCTTTTTGTTGAGTTCCATGGTAAAATCACAGAACAAATCTGCTAACCAGGTTATCTAATTAATAACCCGGCTTAAAGGGATTTTATTCGTTATAATAATAATAAAATAATAATAATCTTTAAGGAGGAAGCGCCCGTCACGTAAATACGTGGTTTTCAGGGAGGTCCTCCGTAAAAATAAAAAGTATTAAAAACTAAATAAGAAATACAATTGTCACAGATCTAAAACGGCGTATATCTAAAGTTTTATCCAACATTTAAAATATTTATCCATTAAGAATCTTGTAAGGTTTTTCTTAAAAATTGTGCATGGCATTGGCCTTCTTAAAAATACTGGGAGGGACATCCAGTCATTTATAAAACAGAAGTAGGACACCCTCTTTCCGCATTCCGTTTTAGGTTTAGGCAGTCTAGGTAAGTAGCTATTTCTAGTGTTGTAGCCATGCGAACTTCTCAATGTCGATTTAAAACTTTCAAAATGTTGCGGAATGTCTCCTTTGATTGCATTTTCTACGGTGGTACAACGATGAAATAGACGTCTCAGTTCCAGCCAGAGGGAGCCAATTCAGACACTTCAGAGCTTCTGAAGAAGACATCGTGCCTAATTTAATTTTCTTCGCAAATTTGTTCTGAAAACTTTGCAATTTTTCCATTTCTGATTTTAGACCGGATTGATCTCCCCACACTGTGTCGGCATAGTCCAGGTGTGGCAGCACTAGCCCATTGTAGAAGGCTATGCGAGTTCTATTGTCTAACATATGAAATATGCGATTAAACAAAGAAAGACGATGACCTAATTTCTTTAGCAAATTGCTGATATATGGCTTCCAGCTCAATTTTGCATCCGTTGTCACTCCCAGATATTTGAATGACTGCACGCGATCGATTTGTGTACCATTTGGCTGCAACTCGAAGTCTTCAAATAAGGATAACATCCTTTTACTGCCTGCCAGCATAAATTTGGTCTTCTTGACATTTCAATCAATCAATCAATTTATTTAACGTGGTCAGAACGCTTAGCTAAAAGCTAGTTTACAGGTACGCCACGAAATAAAAAGAAAAAAAGGAAATTATAAAGCCTTGTGAAGGTATATAAATTTAAATAAATTAAGAATTAAGAACTAGAATATATAAAATGTAAAATGTAATCATTAAAAACAGGCTAATATTAAAATATAAGAATTTAATAATGTAGTCAACGAGTTGAAATATAATTAAAAATAGATCCTCACCGCGCTAGAGTCCCGTGAGATCTAATGTTTTTAAGTAATTTTTAAAACTGGTAAATGTCTGTATCTTTCGAGACTCGTCCGGTAAAGCGTTCCATAGTTTCGATGCAGCATATCTCCATGATCTTAACCCGAAGGTTGTTGATTTTACTTTTGGGAGGTCCAGTATTGTGGTGCCCCTAAGATTATAAGTGGAGCACCTAACTGTTATAAGATCACGTAAGCTTTTTGGTCCTGCATCACTAGTTAATATCTTAAAGACAGTGGACAAAATTTTCGCTAATCGCTGTTCACGAAGACTTGAGAGACCGATACGCTTACAAAGTTCCTCATAAGGGGAGGACTTATCTCTAAAAACAAAACGGAGCGCACGTTTGTTCACCAACTCTAACTTGTCAGCTGATTTCTTATTACAGAAGTGCCACGTTTCGGAGCAGTAATTAAAGTGTGGTAAAATGAAGGCTTTGTAAAGATCCCTTCTAGTCTCGAAAGACAACATTTTCTGCATCCTTTTTAACACAGCCACCTGTTGACTGACTTTTCTACATATTTTAGCAATGTGCTTTTCAAAATTCAATTTATCATCGATTGTCACGCCAAGAAGTTCCATTGTGTTGGATATGGGAAGTGGTGACTCCTCACACTTAAACACTGGTTCATCAGTTCCTTTGTGTTTTCCCAACACCATTGCCTGGTATTTTGAACTGTTCCTCTTCATACCATTACGCGCGAACCATATATCAGCACTAATAAGATCGTTGTTGATTGTTTCTTCAATTTTGGAGAGTTGATTGTCGGCGTAAAAGATTTGAGTGTCATCAGCGTAAGTGGACAGAGTGCACTTCTCGATGACATATGAAAGATCGTTCATGAAGATGTTAAATAGTAAAGGGCCGAGGATGGATCCCTGTGGTACACCATTGCAAATAGGTTGCCAATTGGACAGTGTATTCCCTAGTCTCACTCTTTGGAATCGATTTGATAAATAATCTTTTATCAGGGTGGTTGTTGCTTCATCTGCTCCATATTCTTTTAATTTCAAAACAATCAGTTCATGAGGTAAGGTGTCAAAGGCCTTGGACAAGTCCATAGAGACCAGACCGATCAATTTGTTGTTATCAATTTCTTTTTTCCATTGTTCGGTTAGACTAAGAAGTGCTGAGTCGCAGCCGTGATATTTCCTATAAGCAAACACATATTTGTGATAAATTTCTTCAAAATACGGGCTTATTCGGCAATGAACAATTTTTTCGAAAACCTTCGATAAAGCTGGCAGTTACCAAATGTACCAGTTACTGATTTCAGTGAATTCACGTTCCAGAGTAATTTGAAGTTCTTGACGTGTTGATGTGTCACAATATAGAACAGCATCATCTGCATACAAAATCATCCGGGTCTCTTAAACAGCATTTGGCAGGCTTTTAATGTACACATTAGATAGCAAGGGACCCAAAATGCTGCCTTGTGGCACGCCAAGTGTGATGGTATGTGGCTCTGATAATTCTCCGTTTATCAAAGCACTTTGCTGTCTATGAGCAAGATATGATCTGAACCATCTTAAAGATCTTTCAGACAGTCCTAATTGCTCGAGCTTGCGTAGTAGCACTTTGTGGTTCAGAGAGTCAAACGCCTTGGAAATATCGACAAACAGTAGACCAGTTACTTTACCTTTGTCTATAGATTGAAGAACCCAGTTGTTCAATTATGAGATAGCTTGTTCAGTGCTATGCCCACGCCTAAACCCATACTGGTGTTGATACAGAAAATCTAGCTGATGTAGATGGGCATTCAACTGGGAATGCACCACTCTTTCTACGAATTTACTCAATACTGGTAATACAGAGATAGGCCGATAGTTCTCAACTTGCAGTTTATCATCAGACTTGTATAAAGGAGTAACACGTGCAACTTTCCACAGATCAGGGACAATACCATCGATAATTGATCTATTCACAAGATAGGTGATTGACGGAGCAAGCTCCGCCTCAGCATCTTTTAGCAGCCTTGATGGAATTCTGTCAAGTCCAGCTGCCTTATTAACTTTCAAAGAATGCAAAATGCTTTGAACAGTGTTCTGTTCAACCCGTTGAAAGTCCAAGATGGATTTGATATCACTCTGCTTGTTTGCTTCTTTCACTGTTTCCTATTTCTTCCATGCGTCCTTACTCACAGAGCGCAATCGACCAGCAACTTTGCTGCCAATGGCAGCGAAAAACTTGTTGAATTTTGTTGCTACGCTTTTTGGCTCCGATACTAAACGTTTGCCGTCATGTACTTGAAAAGGAGAGCCCCACTGGTTATTGGAACCAATCAGGGAGATAAGCGAGCGCCACATGTCCTTAGGATTCTCAGCTGACTCAATTAGATTTTTGTAGTGCAATGCCTCCGCTGATTTTACCTTTCTGTTCGTAAAGTTTTTCAATCTACGATACTCATTCCACTGTTCCTGACTGCTATATCTCTTCGCAACTCTTAATGCATAGTCTCTTTCAGCCATCAGTTCTTTAAGATCATTAGTGATCCAAGGTTTAGACGCATGTTTTGTTCTAATTCTCTTTAAAGGAGCATGCTGGTTTGCAACATCAACTAAAAGATTATTCCAGGCGACTACAGCATCATTAATATCGTCAAAAGACTCTATAACACTCCAGGGAACGCTAGCAATGTCTTTCCGAAAATGGTTTTTATTGTAGTGTTTAAAAGATCTTACGTCGCGGATTTCCACGTGAGCTTCGCAAACTCCGGCTTTCTTTACTACGAAAGTAACAGAATGATCACTTGCTCCGAATTCCTGGACTCCATGCGAGACAATACGATGAGTGTTATTAACAAACACAAGATCAATTGCCGTCCTTGTGAATTCCGTCACGCGTGTGGGCTCTTTGACGAGTTGACTCAGACCATGGAGAAGAGTGGTTTGCATTAATTTTCTGGTATATTTGCATGGTTTCAGGGCAATAACATCCACGTTGAAATCTCCCATAATGATCAAATCCTTTACCATTTCGTCGTCCAATTTAGCGAAAAACTCCTGTTCCAGGCCTAAGATAAATTTCTCTTGATTCATACTCGGTGGTTTATACATCACAGCAAATATCGTGTTCTTAGCTTTTTCTGGACATATTTCTACGCATACCATTTCTAAACAGTCAGATTCTAAGTCACTTCTCCGCTTGCTTGACCATTTGCTCCTTATAAAAACGGCGCAACCACCACCATTTCGATTTCTATCTTTTCTGTAGCAAGTATAACCCGAAGGACATATCTTACTATCGAGCAATGTACAATCCAGACGCGATTCTGTCACCGCAAACACATCCAATGCTGCTTTCTCCATTAGTACTTCGGCGTCGGCACAGTGTCCCGGCAAAGTTGCAATATTTACATGAGCAAATTTCATTCCTCTCTTCTTAAGATTTGCATGAAGATCTTTATTTATCCTTCCACTGGGCTTTCCTTATTTTACTCCTGTGATAATTGTTTCATGTGACTTGCGGACCGGTGTATCAAAGCCAGGTGATAAACAAGTTATGCATTCCCAAGCCAGAGAAGGTTCGCAAAGTTCATCATATTCCGTTCTCTTCATACTGATACACTTAGCATGAAACCACTTGTCGCATGAATCGCATTGTATCGCCATCTGATTCTTTCGGCATCTTTTAGTGCAAACAGCACAAGCATCCGTCACCGTCCCTGGATTCTCCTGTATATCTCCCGCTAACAGAACCATGTAAGTTGCACAGACAGTGATATTTGCAAATTTCAGTGCGGCCATACATTTCAAAGATGGCGGCACAAGTGCTTCACGTCGGAACCTCCGAGTCGGACTAGAATTTCGCGTTGGATACTGCTTAATATCCAAACCCGTCGACACAGCGATACTGCAGGATGTCTTACCGAAACCACGGTTAGGTTTTAGAGAGTGTAGGACAATTGTGATAAGTAGCCAAGCCAAGAATATCAGACGACATCGATAGCCCACCATTATTCTGCATAGATGAATATTCCACGGAAACTATTGAATTGATGTTTCTGTGTTTTTAGTTTTGTTTGTTTGTTTTTTCTTTTGTAATGGTCCAACAAGAATGGCCAGTTAGGTACACAAGTCGCCCGTACATCAGATTGTATATTGCCTGTACATCAGATTGTACACAAGTCGCCCGTACATCGTATCAGAATTTGAGTGATAGTGAGAATTTTTGTGTTTTGCTCGAGCGCGTTATTTCCCAGACTACCCCTAGATTTCATAACCTTTTAGCACACTTTTTGTTTGTACCAAAAATACCTTCCACAGAGTCATGGAAGAGCGAAAAAATCAAACTGCTGTGCTCCACAAGCTGGATACTGCAAACATGGTGAGTGAAACTTTAAACAGAAATCTCTCTTTGTTTAGTACAGGCGAGTTTCCCGAAAAAACTCGAGTTACTTTACCATGCTGCATGATATTCGGTTTCTGTAATTTTCTCGACAGGAAAAGATGGAAAAGACGGATTAAACGGTAAGTGTGCGAAAGTTTCTTCATGGTTTATTTGTCGAGTTTTCGAATTAATTTTTATCTAACAAACTGAAAACCTTAATTGTTTTCGTGCAGGAAAAGATGGACGCGATGGAATGAACGGTGATGTAGTTATTTCATTTAACTGAATCTTCGATTTAAATGGAAAATATTTTTAATAAGTGAATTCCTTCACAAATGAAATTGGTACGAACCAGTCATTATCGATCGTTTAAGGGGAGGGGGCGGTGGCGGATTCTGGGGGCCGGGTTCAAATAGCTACTAGGGGGAAATTAAAGGAGAGGGGAACATTCGTCGCTAATATTAAGGTATGATTAACTGCCAATAACATGTGGGAGGGGAGGGGGATGATAAGAATATTACAGAGCCTAAGGAAAGGATAAGGTAGACTTTATCGTGACACATCTAATTGCGACGCAATCCACCACCCCCCTTCCCCCTCATCCCCTCCGGCAGTGAGTAATGACCGGTCCCCTATGAGAATTTAGAGGAAAAAGCGAAGATCTATTAATATAGAGGGTTTGGTTAAATGTCAGAAACTAGTGACTTTGGTTGCTGATTTTTTTTTCATTTTATTTTCTGTTCTCCCACTTTGTACTGATGTGATGGGCATTATTTTCCAAATAGGACGAGATGGACGCGACGTGGGTATTTCTGTCTGCATTAAAAATGATTGTCTGGTTAACTGAGACAAACTTGAATACAACTGTTTTCCAATATTGATTATTGGCATCAGATCATTCGTAGAATTGATTCCTTGTTTGTTATGGTAAATCAAAGAGCATAAACTCATTGCAACACTTTGTTGTCCTGAATTTTTTCCAAATGCCAACTCATTAGCTTAGCTATATGGTGCCGTTATTGTTTTGCTAGGGTCAATGTACAATAGAGTAGGACCAGGGTTTTTCTCTATATCTGAACTCAGTTGAAATTTACAATAGTTTGATACGTGTGTGTGATTCTTACAAAGACACACGGGTCTATAACAAGAAAACATTGATAAATACCGACTTCCTTCATACTTCAATTTAATTATCCTTTGATATAATTTGGATATATCAACAAAGTTGAAATGGTAAATTGGCCACCGTAACGATTAAAAAAGCTGACGTTTCGAGCGTTAGCCCTTCGTCGGAGCGAATAGAGGAATTGTGGGTTGTGTGTGCTTTTAAAGACAGAAAACGTAGCTCCATTTTGTCTTTAAAAGCACACACAACCCACAATTCCTCTATTCGCTCCGACGAAGGGCTAACGCTCGAAACGTCAGCTTTTGTAATCGTTACGGTGGCCAATTTACCATTTCAACTTTGTTGATATATCTAAATTATTTCATTACCCCCACCGACGCAGCCCCAAACAGTTTCTTTAGAAACCATCAGCCTTTATTCTTGTTTCTTCTTTATTCTTACTGAACAATTCAACAAATACTTCTTCTCATGTTGTGTAACTTTATTTAATCTTACCCTCTTCGTATTAAGCTTACATTCTTTGTAACTCTTCTAACCTTCACATAGCGACGTAACCAAGAGGAATTCGGTATGCTTGGACGAAATTATACGCTCGTAAACAAAGTTTACGCTTTCTGCCCTTTCTTCTGAGACGTTTCAGAGCAGCTTCTTGTACTGTACTGGGTTCTCGATCACGTCTAAATACACAGTTGTGTTTACACGTAAACATAATATGAGATAGCTCGTTTTATATAGCAGGTTTCGCTTGGTATTCCTCGATAGAAGGTTCGCTCGCAAAGGATCGCTCGTAAATTGATCTCTCGTAAATTTCGCGGACCGACCCGTTTCTAAAAACGCTCCACAAGTTTTAGCGTGGGTCTACCGATAACGGTGTGTGACTTTTTAGGTATATTGAGCGTAATAGCCATCAAATTTCTTATGCATACATCAAGGAATCAATTGTCCACAAAGGCAGCCATTGCTTGAAACTTTGAAACCATGCGCACTAAAGTTCATTCTACGCATGCGCTCACACTTCACGCATGCGTCGTAGTGGAACTGGGTTTTTGTGACTGAAGACAAAAACAAACCAAGCCGAATTTATACGTAAATAAGATGACGTGAGATTTTTACCTAGTTGCAGAGTTGCCGTCCTTTTAAGGTGCAGTGCAGTTTTCCTTCTCTTTAAGATATGGAAGAAACTAGCAAAAAACTGCCCAATTTTTCTATCGGCATTGACCTGATCCAACGAGCAGCAAAAACAAAGCCGAAAAAACTCGCAAGTTGCACATTTCGCAAATTTGTCGGATCGTTGAGTTTTAAAACACTTTATAGTGACACTTGACTTCATTTAGCTTTGATTTTCTCCATTTTTCTCGTTAAATTTGAGCTTTTCATCCACAGTTATCGATTAACTGGATCAAATTCGCTCGCTCAAACCAAAGCATAAAATGTGGCGTGTTTTGGCCAGCCAATAGGGACGTTTGTTTACTTTTTTGTACGTTGTGAGAGTTTTGCACTCTGTCACAATAAAAAAGCTTCTTCGCACAGATCCTTGTTGTCGCTCTGTTATAAAATAATTTGTTCATGCTTTTAGCTGTGCGTTTATCGAGTTATGGATGCACGCGGGAAGTTTGGAAAACCCTAAAAAAGCTAGAGTAGTTCTCGGCTGCCCCTCGAGCCACTCTTACGCATTTTTCGTGCTCTCCAAACTTCCCGCGTGCATCATTACTCGATATACGCACGCTAAGCATGAGCAAATTCTTAACTTTCAAATAAAAGTTAATAAATCAGGAAGGAGTCATAATCTCGTAAATGGGCGAACCTCGTGTGTGAATATTCTTGGAAATTCACGTTGTCTGGTAGTGGAACGTCCTCTTTCATGTATAAAAACTAAATCAAAATTAGAGACGAGTCCTTGGACGAAGAAAAAGAAAAAACAGGCCCAAAGAAGAGAGAAATGGCACCATTTTGTCAGGAAAAAAAATTCCTGGTACTCCGGATCCTCTCCATGCTTGCATCCAAATTGCGAACAAAGAATTCGCCATCAAATCCACATTTGTCGTACATAAGGTTAAAACAAAAAGTTTTCCTTTTAAGAAGCAAGTACCAGCCTTGATAAAAAATCATAGGCAATCGCCTCGAATCGTATGAAATCATGAATAAACTTACCCGAGGGAACTCATTTTAGCGATAAGGGTTACATAGGTTACATATGTTAATTGACCCATAGGGGCTTTTCAGGGGCCAACACCCACCCACCCCATCCCAGGGGAGGACATCCACCAAACAGTAGTCTTGTGCTTGGGAAATTAACGTCTTCTACCCCTAACCCTGCAGACTAACCCCCTAACCCTGTATCTCAAGAGAACGTGTTTTTAAAAAAAACGTTCTCTAGTGATACCTGAGAAAGTATTCAGTATAATTTCTGGTAAGATTTTTGCGGACGGTCTGATCGATTTCTCTTACATTGTGTGCTGAGACTGAGACTTTTCACCTCGAGCAAAGCTCCGTCGCACGGCCCAGACAAACATGGCGAGCAACTGAACTTCTTGTGTATGTCCGTGTTAAAACACACGAAAGGACTCTAAAGCACACTTCACTCTGATTGGGCAGAAAAACACAAAGATTTTCTAACACCAATCAGATGCCAGAACGACTGCGACCATTTGGAACTAGTCTTGTAAGACAATGTCCCCAGGGGCTCTACCGCCCTAACTTAAAATCGACTCACAGCCCCTAGGTCTCCGAGGATGGACATACAATGAAGTGGGTACGAATTATTCGACTCAGAAATTGCTTTTCATGAACTTTTTGATGGTAGTGCTGTGTAACCTGTAACCTGTCACAGATGGCAATTGACAAGTTTGTCTCAGGCCACAAATGTAATGTCTTCTGTGACATTGTTGGGCTCAAAAGTCTCAACACTGATTAAGTATATATGTTAGGTACCAAGTTAGGAACCGGTATTTACCTTTTCAGAAAAAGGTAAAGAGTAAAGTACATGTAGTGTTCTTGTTACATTCCAAAAAGTCGTTTGCTGTTCTGTTATTGTACACAAGTATTTTATAAGTTTTTATATTTTAGGCTCAGAAGTCTTACCGGTAAATTAGGTGCAGGTTTCCATTCACCAAGATGGGTTTTTTACTAGAGAAATATCTTTCCAGAAAAATTTAAAAAGAAATGTTGTTGTTATGTTATAGAAAGTTGGTTGCTGTTCTGTTCTTATACACAGATATTTCAGGAATTATCCTACCCCCTTCCCAAATCAAAGTGCATTTTGCTGTGGACCTCCTTTCTTTGACATATGCATTACCCTTCCCTAAATATAAAATTATCTTCATACGTAAAGTATGAGATTTTCAACAGTGATCCTAAGCCTCTAACATCTACGAAAAAACAGCTTGTAGATCATCCGAGTGTACAGGCAATCAGTCAACAACGAGAAATATCGAGGGATGGTCAACAGTTCGAATTTAGTACTCTTGGTATAGCAGAAGTATCGAAGGCACTCGGCTCTCTAAACTTGGATGTGATAATGTATCACCAAGAATTCTCAGGATTGCATCCAAGACACTAGCCCCCTCAGGCCCTCACTGACAAATATATACAACAAATGTATTTTGTATGGCTACTGGCCTCAACAATGGAAGAGGGGTGAATGGGTGCCAATGTTTAAGAGGGATGACCCTTAAGAGAAGCCGCCAGAATATTTCGAGAATCAAAAATCATATGATGCACGATCCTCGCAGTAGATAGCGTTATTTAAGCAATAGCGAAAATCAGACCTGAAAAAAATCAGGCCTGTACGGGATTCGAACCACTGACCTCTGCGATACTAGTGCAGCGCTCTACCAATTGAGCTAACAAGCCAACTGGGAGCAGGCCGTTAAGTTGATTCGTAATAAACCCGTGAAAGTGATAAATAAGATACAATGAAATATATGAAGTTCATATATTTTGAACTGCGGTATTAGATACGTTAAATAGCGCTATCTACTGCGAGGATCGTGCATCATACGCATCTAATACCGCAGTTCAAAATATATGAACTTCATATATTTCATTGTATCTTATTTATCACTTTCACAGGTTTATTACGAATCAACTTAACGGCCTGCTCCCAGTTGGCTTGTTAGCTCAATTGGTAGAGCGCTGCACTAGTATCGCAGTGGTCAGTGGTTCGAATCCCGTACAGGCCTGATTTTTTTCAGGTCTGATTTTCGCTATTGCTTAAATAGCGCTATCTACTGCGAGGATCGTGCATCATACGTATCTATTACCGCAGTTCAAAATATATGAACTTCATATATTTCATTATATCTTAATCAAAAATCAGTGACGAAAAATCGATTTTTTTTTATTTTGCCAAAACATCCCTTTCTGTGAGCTAGTTTCGAAAAAAAATATTTCAAAGTTCCAGCGATTTTCTTTCCGGCTGAAATTTAAAAAAGTTTGAATATTCGTTAAAATAGCCGTTTTCGCTTTGCAGAAGCGGTCAAATCGTCACGCAATTTTAGAAAGATCTTGCAGCCCTAAACAAATCCATTCACCATCAAACTTTGGACAGTAATTATAATCTCACCGCACAATAAAAGCATATAAAAATTTTCTTGAAGTTCTCTTTGGTATGGGTTTCATCGCCATTTTATAAAGGTGTATTTTGCACGTCTTTTTGGGAGACAAAATAAAGGCTAACTTTAATTTGACCGGTTTAAACGACACCTGGTACCTAACATTTGGACATTAAAACCCTATCAGACGAGAGCTCATTTATCAAACTATACACCTGGAAAGTTTGACGGTTGGAAATTAAGTCTCGTCTCGGTAGTTAAATAAAACGTGATGCCACCCAAGCGCCATGTAAGCGTGCAGAATTCGATGTTCATTTCAAGCTAATTATAGAGTCAGTTTGTCGAAAATACACAGAAAAAATTAAATGACCATTAAACGGCGTCAGCATCGTTATGTTTCTTCTGTGAAGCTGTGAATGTAAAGCAAAGTAGTTTTCAATCTTCTAATCTTTCTTAATCACGTTTTAAATGCCAGCGTGTCTCTTAACACATGTTAACACTGCTGATGGGATTTATAAACTTCAGAACATTACGAATACAGTCACAGTGTTGGCTAAAACGCCTCTACTTACACTTAAATAAATGATGTGTTGAGTTGCTTCTTATCAAATATATGTGACCGAGGCAGGTTCTGATGATGTTCTTTTGAACAACAAGACAGACTTATAGCCACAATAAAATTTATTTATACAGGAAAGTACAAAAGAAATAATACTGATAAAAAGAAAGGGTGATTGCAAGCTAAAAGAAATAATAAATGACAAATACTGAACAAATCAAGAATTTAAAATAATGAAGTAAAACAATCAGTAAAAAATACAATCGATTGCCATACGATAACAAGGCACAAACAAGACAATTTTAAAGCATTGCATGACAGAACAGTAATCATTGTGTGACACTTAAAGTGCACCTACACTCAAAAAATTTTTTTCGCTTAACGAAGTAAGCTTATTTTTTTGAGTATTTCTGCGCAAAAATTTTTTTATTTGCTCAAATCTTCAATTTTCTATGCCCAGTCAAAATACGGAAGATCGGCCGCCATCTTGCCCCACGACCGAGTTTAAAGAAGAATGGCTCTAGCGGGTAATGTGACGTCAAATCGAGAACACGAAAGTCTGCATCTCACACATTTTCACTTGCTTGGGAAGATTGTCGTCGATATCGTCCGAAATATGCCGACTAGGTGTGTTCTATGAAGATTTTATGGAGCGCGATACCCTCTTGCAAATTTCGCACGTTGCTACATCCTTCTACAACACACTTAGTCGGCATATTTTCGGACAATTATCGACTACAACCTTCCCAAACAAGTGAAAATGTGTGAAAAGCAGACTTTCGTGTTCTCGATTTGACGTCACATTACCCACTAGAGCCATTCCTCTTTAAACTCGGTCGTGGGGCAAGATGGCGGCCGATGTTCCGTATTTTGACTGGGCATAGAAAATTGAAGATTTGAGCAAATAAAAAAATTTTTGCGCAGAAATACTCAGAAAAATAAGCTTACTTCGTTAAGCGAAAAACATTTTTTGGGTGTAGGTGCACTTTAAAAGACTTAATGTTATTAACCAACCATAGAATTATTGAATGGTGGGCTATTCTTAGAGTAGTAGGAAAAGGGGGTTTCTGGCACATTTTTTCAAAATTGCCTGAAAAAACAGGGCAGTTTTGAAAAACTTCAATTGCCTTAAAAACAAGGCAATTTAATGTGTCAAAACAACCGTGTTTTGAAGGACATTTTGAAAAATGATTTTAATTTTTTATCTCATTTAAAAATGAACAACGATGATTTCCAGGCAAAATGATTGGCGCATTTTTTTCTTTCAAAAAATCAAAGCAAAATTGAAGAATTTTGAGATTACATTGATTCTCAAGACAATCTCAAAATGCGTTTGAACCATCAGAAAAAACTGACAATATCTCAGAAATCCCAAAAAAAAAAACACATAGAGGCTTATGAAGCTTTCTCTTCATCGAATTCCTTCAGGAGGTAGCTCAGTTTTAGGTGGAACAATCTGAAGCTCTTCTCTGACAAATCCTCGCTTTGGTCCATCTTTCAGATAGTAAAGAACAGTTTCTTTTTCATTCACAAATGCTTTTTCGATATTGAAAACTTTTAGAGACCAGATTGGATCTGTTGCTCTTCTTTGTCCACCTTCTAACTCGCCGGGAGCATAGAGATATCTCACGTTTTTTGAATAGTCGTCTCTTTTCTTTCAAGCCAACAGGTCTTGAATAAGAAGTTGAACTCTCTGCGTCAACCACCTTTTCTTTGATTGCGTCAATTGGTTTCTTTCCCGTCAATCTTGTCTCCTCACGATTCAATGCTGAAACAACTTCTGGAAGCCTCTGTTGATCTCGTTCTGTCTTTGAAGTTCATCTCTTGGCCGGACTGGAAACTAAAAAAGCCCTCACCCAAAGTTCAATTAAATCGCTCAACTATCCCCTGATCTCTATGAACGTTTACGTTCCCTCTTCTAATTCTCACCTCATGCTTTGCCATCTCTTTAGTTGTTTCACCCATGAATTCACGTCCAGGATCAACCTGAAGAATTTTTGGCCATCTCAATGACCCTCTTTTGTAAATTGTCTGGAAAGCCTTGGAGACTTCAGAAGATTCTTTTGAGGTTAGAGGTTCAGTAGCCTTGAATCTGCTCGCAACATCAACCACTGTAAATGCATATTTATAGACGTTTCTAAAAAGTTTGTCATGAGGAAGGAAAAGAAGATCGGCCTGATGAACTGCATTTGGAAAATCAACATCAAACGTTGGCCGTGGGATATGCTTAGGTGCAGGCAAATAAATCTGCCAGATGGCTTGTCTCATCAGCCAAAGCTTTGCAACATCTTCAGGAACCCGAGCTTCTTCTGCTAACTTTTTCCCTGCACCTAATCCCTTCCAAAATCCTTTCGGGCTATAGTAAACTCTTGAAAGTTTTCTCTCCATTTTCTTTTGCTTTCACAAAAAACGACTGGCAGCTAAACCCAAAGCCAAAGCCATTCCTCCGGCATAAATCATTTCACCTTGTTTCTGTTGTGTGCTCGGTTTGTAGAAGTTAGACAAATGTGGTTCTTTCATATCAGGCTCTTCACTATGTGCCTTGTTGTAAAGCTTTAAAGCATAATCTGTAACAACAAAATTTTGATTTGCCTCTTTTTTGATTCGGTCGTTTGCTGCAATCCAATCGAGAAGCTTTGTTCGATTCTCTTGATATTTCTCAAAGGCTGAATAAAGGCTGATAGTTTCGAAAGAAACTGTTTGGGGCTGCGTCGGTGGGGGTAACGAAATAATTTGGATATATCAACAAAGTTGAAATGGTAAATTGGCCACCGTAACGATTACAAAAGCTGACGTTTCGAGCGTTAGCCCTTCGTCGGAGCGAATGATTCGCTCCGACGAAGGGCTACCGCTCGAAACGTCAGCTTTTGTAATCGTTACGGTGGCCAATTTACCATTTCAACTTTGTTGATATATCCAAATTATTTCTCATAAGCTGCCTGGTATTTTTCTACAGCAAGATCATGTCTCTTCTTCTCTTCTTCAACACTATTTTTATCTCCACTCAAATATTTTGCGAGATAGCTCCCACCAACAAATGCAGTTGCATTGATGAGTGCTCTTCCGATCATTATTGCTATGCTTGCCATTTTATTAATCATCATCGTTATTTTTGAAGTATCGCTCTGCCTATCTCACTCCGCTTATCTCGAGAAACAATATCAAGACATCCATTGAGACTGTCTTAATATTCACTGACTGCCGAACATTTCTTAAGATGGCAAAATCTTCTGTTCTTCAGGATATTTTTTTGCTGCGATTGATCCAGCGATCCCGAGAGTGAACTTTACATAGTTCATGAGATTTGAACTCGGATCAGAAGTCATCGGTTCTTTGATAACTCTCTTTGCCACCCATCCAATTCCAGCAGCCAATCCAGTCAATGTAGCTGAATCAGTCAAAGTTTTCACAAGTGTATTATCAGACATTTTTATTTGGAAGACAAAAAAAATCAATCCATTGGTTTTACTCCTTTTGGAATTCGAGGCAACTCCGCTGATTCCCCCGCAGAGACGTGCTGAATTTGCCTTGGTTCTGGTTATAGTTCTGGGTTTGGTCGTGATTTTACGAGCTCCATCAACTCTTTCCTTTTATAGTACAGTCCAGCCAGTGAAAGAACAATACTTGCTACTGAAAGAATTTGAGTGAGTGAGAATGATGATGATGATGATGGCTCTGGTTTTGGTTCTGGTTCTGGCTCTAGGTTTGGTTGCTTCGAAGCATTCACCTTTTTATGCTCTCTAACTCTTCTGTTATGTTCAGCAAGTTTCTTCCCAGCAGCGACACTCCCTGGATCTTTTTTCGGTTTCGTCTTATTTTCATCAGTTGAAGTGACCTGTTGTGCTGGCAGCGACTGCGGCAGCTTTTCCGGCTGTTGCGTAGGCGGCGACTGCTCTGCTGGATCTTGAGATTCTTTTTCTTCCATTTTATTTCTTGTCACATTATTTTTAAGTTCTTATTCAAGTTCGTATTCAAGTTCTTATTCAAGTTCTTACTCAAGTTCTTATTCAAGTTCTTATTCAAGTTCTTATTCAAGTTCTTATTCAAGTTCTTATTCAAGTTCTTATTCAAGTTCTTATTCAAGTTCTTATTCAAGTTCTTATTCAAGTTCTTATTCAAGTTCTTATTCAAGTTCTTTTTCAGGTTCTTCACAATTACTTTCTACTTCAACATTAACCACATTTGGTTTTCAGGGAACTTCAACATTTTTGGCAGTGAGAAGAGCAGCACTTGCGATCGCCATGTACTTTCCATACTTCAAACCCAAGCTTCCTGCAATCATTCCGAGTTCTCTCTTCACAATGAAGTCATCGTTCAGGTCTTTCATGAGTTTTCCTTCATCAACAGGGAGAAAATAAGCCAACGCTTTACACGAAAGCTGAAGAAATGTGTCGACTATCGAATCGCAAGTCCTTGAAGAGATTGAGGCCTCATATCTTTTGAAGTACTTCTCAACAGCTTTTTCAGAAACCTTTTGACTTGATCCTGGGTGAGAGAAACACCAATCATTTCCTTTGCTCTTCCACTCGCAACGAGAACAGCAAGTTCCTCTCGGTGATCTGAATCACTTGTGGGTTCTGCTTCAAGAATGTTCATAGCAATAATATCTGTGGTTGCTTCTTGTTCTTTGCTCGCTTCGCTCATCTCTATTTTATTTCTTTTTCAAATTTTATATCGAAGGGATGGCAAAGTGATAAAATCAGATGAGAATATTTCTCATTCTTCAGCTTTGCTATTAATTCAATTTGCTCTTCTTTCGTCAAATCACCTGCATAATCATCAAATGTCGCCTTCATATCCTTGGCCGAAGGTGTGTACAATAGAACCAGTGCAGCAATGTTTTCTCTGAATGGTTTTGCGATACTTGTCATCTGCTGTGTGAGCACCCAAACACTGATTCCCTTATGTCTTGCGCTAAATGCTAAATTCACGAGTTCATTTGTCCTCTGCTTCACATCTTTTGAAGCAGCACAGTCATCAAGGATGATAAGTGAATTAGTTCCCTCATAAACAAAACTAATGAGCTTGAGACAAAAATCAGTCTGGTTTTGGAGTAGAGTCAAGATAAAGAGGTCTTTGTCTAAATCTCCAAAATGATCATAAGCTTTGTTGTGGATGAATGTTGGACAAATCAAAAAAATGTAATCGAATTTCTGATTGAATTTATTGCTTAAAAGATTGACGACATATTTTGTCTTTCCTGAATTTGTTGGTCCAACTATTAATGCATTGAAAGGAATATTCTGAGGATTCATATTTTATAGTGGCCATGTGAAAAAGTTGAGATCTTGTCTTCTCTTATGATTCTCTTTCATCATTTGCGCTCAAAGTAATCTTGTTGATGGTCTCACTGAATATCTCATGTCTGTGCGATCTGATTACATTCATCTTTCTCATTTGTATCTTTCCGCTAAATAAGCACTTTTTGTAGTCTTCGTGAGTTATATTCTTCTTTATCACAGTCTTCTTGATTCCCTTGCACTTCTTCTCTTCTTTGCCCTCAAGAATCTTGTAGCTGTAAAGTTTTGCTCTCAATCCAACAAACTCCTCAATAATCTTTCCACCAGCCTCATCTTTCATCATGCCCACAACTTTTTTGTTGCAACCAGTTGGGATCTTTGAAATGTGGTCTTTTAGAAAGTTGCTGGTGTCAAACTTTTCTTCAACATTTGCTGCTATGTCCTTGTAACAGTCTTCAGTTTCAATCTCATACAGACTGTCAGTGTCTGTGAAAAGAAGCTTGGCTTTATCTCCATATTTCTTTTTTTTATGTAGTTGTAGTGGAAATCGTACATCAAAGTCTTGCTGAGATCGAGAATAGCCATTCCACAGAAAACTGGCTTGTCAAACTTTATTGATGTTCTCCCCATATGTATTTCAATGAGATTTTCGTCAAGTATTGTGCAATGCTTGAAGTTTGGTTTTGCTGAAAGCTTTTGTGCTTTCTTTCGATTGTTGAGAAGCCTCACATCAACTCGTTTCCTGATGTTTTCCATTGTTTTTCCAAACACAGAGTTGTTCATCAACTTGAAGAAATCCTTTTCAAATTCATTCTTTGCATTCGTGCGCAAATTTGTGTTGAGTTCTAAATAACTTTTCAGCCAAGGTTCTTCTTCAAATTTGATTCCTCTGTAAATCTTTTTCAGTCTCAAGCCGAGTTCAAGGCACTGTTTGAGATTCTGGTGATGAATGATATATGTCTTCTTATCGTTCAGATTTGGCACAAGCTTCTCAACTTTAAACAACAAATATATATGAAATACATATATATGAACTGCGGTTATGAAACGTATATGTGCACGATCCTTCGCAGTAAAGCACTATTTAAGCAATAGTGAAAATCAGACCTGAAAAAAAAAAAGAAAAAAAAATTCAGGCCTGTACGGGATTCGAACCACTGACCTCTGCGATACTAGTGCAGCGCTCTACCAATTGAGCTAACAAGCTTGGTAGAGCGCTGCACTAGTATCGCAGAGGTCAGTGGTTCGAATCCCGTACAGGCCTGAATTTTTTTCAGGTCTGATTTTCACTATTGCTTAAATAGTGCTTTACTGCGAAGGATCGTGCACATATACGTTTCATAACCGCAGTTCATATATATGTATTTCATATATATTTGTTGTTTGATTTATCATCTACGGGTTTATGTCGAATTAATTTGATGGCCTGCTCCCAGTTGGCTTGTTAGCTCAATTGGTAGAGCGCTGCACTTATCGCAAAGGTCAGTGGTTCGAATCCTGTACAGGCCTGAATTTTTTTCAGGTCTGATTTTCACTATTGCTTAAATAGTGCTTTACTGCGAAGGATCGTGCACATATACCTTCTCAACTTTGTTTGAGCTGATCATGATTCTCTCTGGAGCAAGAGGATAATCGTTGTGAAGATCATGAAGCTCTTTTGGATATTCAAGATCCACTTCAAGAATGCAGGGAATATCTCTCCAGTCTCCAATCTCTGCTTGACTCATCCATTTGAAACCTCTGACAGGAAGAGGTTTGCACATTGCCCATCCATAAAGATTGTTTGCGTCAAGATAAGTCAATATATTTGGATGGTTTTTCTCTGTCAAACTTTGAATTCATGTATTTGTTGTTTGCTTTTCCATAGCGGTTTGGAATCATTGAGATTCCTCCACGAATTCCTTTATCAAACATCAGAAACATGTCTGGATCACTCAAAAGCTCAAGCTCAACCTTTGTCAGCAGGATTTCCCATCGAGCTCACTTTGAATCCTTCTGCAATTAAGGAGGTTCCAGCAGTTCCATTTCACGAGACTTCGACAAGTCACCTTAATGAAGAGATAAAGATATTTGTCACCCCAAGTCAATATTTCGAAGCAAAATTAAGAGAAATATTCACAAGAATGAAAATTCAGCAAAGCTCAGGCGCAGAATCAAAGAGATGGCTTGCTGGGCCGAATATGAGCTACAGGCCTCAACAACTCAACTTTGCTGTGAGGTGCGCTACTTCAGGCTGTGGAATCTCTCGTGAACTGCTTGAAATGGTTCCAGAACAGATCAAGTCGTTTCTGCAGTTTCACATTTATTTCACAATCAGAATAATTCTCTTTGAGATGGGTGGAATACAGAGCGAATCGGCTCTCCCGGGTGACACAACTTTCAGTCAGACGAATGACAACTACGATCAGCCGTCGTTCAAAAGATGGTGTTCAGAATTTGGAATTTCGTCGAGCACAGACTTCCGCTTCAAAGAAGGAGGCAAACATGGTCTCGGATCTGTTTTCATTTATGTCACAAATACTGTACCTATGGCAACTGCAATCCCATATCGTGGTGACAACAAGTTCAGCGATGAAGGCGGAAAAGCTATAAAAGGCAATCTGATATATTTCATAAGAAATGACAATGTTAAAGTTGAAAAACAGTTTGAGTTTTTCATGGCAGATAAGTCAGAAGGCTTGGCGCGAGCCGGGATGGCGAGATTGAATCAGTCGATTGAGGCATTTGTTTATTGTATTCTTGGTTCACAAGTCATCCATCTTGGGTTTATCAGGAAGTGCGAAAGAGGCTCAGCGTGAGTTCCTTGTTTTAGTTGAGGATGGGATTAGAATGACAGACATCTCAAAGAACGTACAGAGGTTTCAGCTCGCGATTGATGAGGCAAACGTCAGACTTGATCTTGCAATCTCACCAGGTAATTGGCTGATGCCTTCAAATCTTCTTTTGAACACACAGAGCACAGTTGGGTATAATAACAAGCTGAAGAAGGCAAGTTCTGACATGAAGTTTGGAATCAGTGAATCAGTGAATCAGTGGAATCAGTGAATTTGGAGATGAAATCAGTCGGAGTTAAGCATATGAATGGGGGCTCATCAAAAATCAAGAGACCTACTTCTCAAAAGACTTCAACTGAAGTTCAGTCTGAGGCTACGAAGACAAGCGACAGCGACAGCGACAGCGACGGCGCCAGCGACAGCGATACAAATCATGACAAAATTAAGGTTGGATTGATTTCAGTTGGACTGGTCTCAGCCTTCCTGATTCATCGCCTTTTGTTTTGAAATCGCTCAACCATGAATATGGCAACACCCACTATCAGAACCCAAGCATTTTGTCCGAGAAAGCTGATCACTGAGCCAGCAGCTCTAAAAACGAAGCCGACTATTGAACCAATAAGACCTGGTAGAATTCCAGTGATCTTTTTTCCAAGAGTCTTCAGCCCGTTCCCCATCCCTTTTGCAACAGTCTTCAAGCCTTTTGTCAATGTGCTCACAATCACTCCAATCGTTGTTCCAACTGCCAAAACAACAGCAGAGACTGTAAAACCATACTTCTTGAAGATGTTTCTGACGGAGCGATAATCTTTCTTCGAGTCTCTCTCTTTCATTCTCAAGAGCATCAATCTCCTCTTGATTTACTGCTATTCTTTCTCTTGCTCGTTCTTTTATAGCAGGGTTTTCATTTCCATCATTAGCAATATCTCGATCATCTTTAATTGACTGTTGTAGCTTCTCAATTTCTTTGTCTTTCTGTGCAATCAAAACCTCTCGCTCTGGACCAAGTGATTTTTTAATTTCTTTTGAGAGACTTGGATTCAACCTCTGCTTATTTGTGCCTCTTTCTTCAGTAAACAAAGGATATGTCTTCTTGCCTTGACCAAACATCTTCACCTGCAACCTTCCTTTCTTGCTATAAGAAACTTCAAGTTCTGAAGCTTTTTCCTCAGGAAAAATTGTAGTAAGTGTTTCCCATTTCTCATTTGAAGTTAAAACTCGCGAACCAAAAATATCACCTTCAATAAAAGATGTCTCAGCAGTTTTTGAGCCCTTTTCTTGCTCTCTGTTCAGTGTCGTCATTGGAATTTCTTCACCTGAGGTCCCTGGAGTTGAATTCTCGTCTGGTTGAAAAGGTGTTGCTGTGTCTCTTTCATCATCATCATCTTCTTCATCATCATCATCATCATCATCATCATCTTCTTCATCATCATCATCATTATGTTCTAACAGAGGATCAGTATCTCCAAAATCAGCCATTTTTTAAAATATCTTTTATAAAAAATGGAAGTCAGTGAATGAATTGGCCCGAGTTTTGAAAAAAAGATGTCAAACGCTCTCAAGGCAGACCGTGTGATTCACATTCAACCCGAATAGTGCTTCCCCTGGTGAAGTCCAGTTCCAAAATTTGATAATGGGGTAGTACTTGTGCCTGGATCGCTTGCACTCATCTTCAACTTGACAGTCAGTGGGCATGCAAACAATTTCTTCGTGAACAATGTAGCAAGAGCTCTTGTCGATCGACTGACTTTGAAGTTTGCAGGAGAAATTGTGCAAGACACTGATGGTTATGATTTATTCAAGCTTTGGGAGGACCTCTTCTTGACTGAGAATGAAAGGGCAAACATGTTCAGAGAAGGTATTCAGTGTGAAGATCTTTCGAAAATCAAATGTAACGCTGGAGATAAAAAGACTTCGGGCGTTGATAAAGAAAATAAGCTCAATGCAGTTTATGGGAAAATGTACAGGATTTCATTGGATCATGATATTTTGAAGGATAATAGAGTCTTTTTTCCGAGAGCTCTTTCTGATGAGCTTCTCTCCGAGCTCAGGCTTGCACCTGCTGGTAGTGTTGTGAAGGGATCCGACCCAACAAAACTTTATTATCAATTGACTAACATCCAGCTTGAGTATGAAGTCATTCACAGCCAAAAACTCGCTGATGAAGCCCTTTCTAACTACAAAAATGGAAAGAGATTCATGTACGAGCATATCACTCATCTCAAGACAATTTCAATAGATAAAGGTTGCGACACAATCATCAATGAGAGGATCAATGTTCCAAGGAGGCCTATGAAGGAGCTTCTTCTCTTTTATGAGAACAGCAAGAACAAGAAATAGAGCAAGAACAAGAACAAGAAATAGTGAAAAGACGTTTAATCCCAACATCATTGATGTTAAGCTGATTGTTGATGGTATTCCAAATAAGATTTACAGCCAAGGAATGCAGGCAAGAGATATATGGGAAGAAGTCTTAAGAAGATTTGGGAAGGAGAACAGCGCAATGAATGCAACAGACTTTTATGCTGGAGACAGGTTTGGTCTCTTTATCGATCTTAGAAGCGTGAGAGACAATGATCTTCACGGTTCAGGATTGAGATTGGTGAATACAAAAGATGGAGTTCATCTTGCAATTAACAGGAAAGGATCGGGCTCAGGAAATGTTAAATTTCACATCTTCATTCTTTCTGATGCTCAGCTCAACATCGTCAACAGAGAGCTTGAAAATGTGACCTATTAATAACGCGATCATGAGTTTTTTGGGAATATTTCTGAGATATTGTCATTAGTTTTTTCTGATGGTTCAAACGCATTTTGAGATTGTCTTGAGAATCAAATGTCACAATTCTTCAATTTTGCTTTGATTTTTGAAAGAAAAAATGCGGCAATCATTTTGCCTTGAAATCATCGTTGTTCATTGGTAAATGAGATAAAAAATTAAAATCATTTTTCAAAATGTCCTTCAAAACACGGTTGTTTGACACATTAAATTGCCTTGTTTTTAAGGCAATCGAATTTTTTCAAAACTGCCCTGTTTTTTCAGGCAATTTTGAAAAAATGTGCCAGAAACCCCCTTTTCCTACTACTCTTAGAATTATACATGAAATGACTGAAAACAAGTCAATACTGATAAAACAATAGCTCAAAACAACATAACATTAGATAAGACTAATTTCAATCACAATTTCATATTGTCCTTCGACTTAAAACTAGGAAGATTGGCAAAATCTCATTCAGTGACACGACAACATCTGTCATTACTGATGAACTAAACAATGAAGACTGTAGTGAAATAACTGATTTCACCGATGAACTTTAAGTCAAGTATACAGATAAATGCAATGTTCTGAAAGCTGAATGCAATCTTAACATATTTTGAACATGAATCAACTAATATAAGGATTCAAGCAAAGACTAAACAATTGGATTGAGATAAGTACACATGAACCATATTATTCTTGAACTTAAACTGTAAGACATACAATAATAGGTCAAATGTGACATACCAAATCCTCAGTAAAATAGGTCACTAACTTGAGGTTACATGTACTGGAGTTTTTTGTGACCTAGAGGTTCTGAGCTTGTAAGTGCTGGTCTTGACACTCTGAACTACTGAGTTAAACTAACTAACTGTACTTCTTTTATAAGGAATCGAACAATAGCAGGAAATTCTCTAAAATTTTGGAAGTTAGGTGTGATCATTCTAAAGGAAATTTATGATGCATATCTTGTATGTATGCTAATTTGGTTATCATAGGAAATAGTTAGGTGCGATGGTGCGACTTAGAGGAAATTTATGATGCAAATCCTGTGTGTATGATAACTTGGTTATCATAGGAAATAGTTTCTGAAGGTGTAATTCTAAAACTATAACAAAAAATATTGCAATGCCATGCACAATTGTGAGCCTGGTCACATATACACAAAAATCTTCGTGCTTAAATGAAGAAAAAGAAAACTGTTTGGATCATTCACAGCATTCATGGTATAGACAACGTATACAGTTTATCAAGTTTATTGACCTGTTCAGGTCAACAAAGAAACGCCTCAAATTCTTTTATTTCTGCTTTAAAAATCTTGGATGAAAGGACAATATAAAAATCAGTCGAGGAAACTATTACACATTTTTTAAAGAACTTTCCGAGAATTATTTGTGTGAGAATCTATCGTCGCGTAAATGGCCTTCTTGAATGGCAGGGATTCATCCATGTAATCCAGCCGTGCAGTCAAGGAAGTCCTGAAGTTGTGGCTATCATGCAGGATGTTCTGAAGACCCTAAAGCGGCAACACGGGAAAATAACGAAGGCATATTTCAGGCATGACTACGCCGGTTGCTATCATCCATCATGTACGACCCTGGCGTATCCAGCCATTGCAGAATCTACTGGTGTCCAGGTTATCGAAATTGACTTTTCTGACCCGCAGGGGGGTAAAGGTGCCGCAGACAGACTTGCGGCAAAATGTAAAGGCCATGTAAGGGTCTACATAAACGAAGGCAGCGACGTGTGTACAGGAAGTCAGTTCCAAGAAGCTCTTCTTTCCCACGGATGCATCGAAGGAGTGAGAGTAGTTGCAATTGAAAGCATGGAGGATTTCTTCATTGATTATGCAAGGAAGATTCCCGGCATCAGCGAGCTCAACAATTTTAAGTTCAACCCCGAAAGCATTACAGCTTGGCGTGCCTATGGAATCGGAGTGGGGAAGATATCAGATTAGAGAAGCAATCTTCCGGCAAGTGCTAGTGAGCTACATACAGTTTTGACAAGTAGCATATTTTTGATATGTTGCAATCTCCTTTGCCACCTGTCCGCGCGCAAGTTTTCCGCCCATACTCGACCACACCCGTGTTCATGGGTGTGTCCGGCCCGACCGTCTGACCGTGCACCCATCGATTCTTATTTCTCTTGTCGATCATGTCTTTGTTAATTGATCGCTTCCTTCCCACTTACCGTTTCTCCTTTTTTTCCTGTCGGTCAGATCCGTTAGCCAGTCTCACTTTAGTCAATTTACAATAACATAGCAATATTTTTTTTTTACATGCATGGTCTGTGTCGTACCGAATTTTCTTTGCAAAATCGCATAAAAAAATTACCACGATTTAACAACGTCTTCTTTACGGAATCTTTTGATGACCAAATCATTCTATTTTCAGAGTGTAGTTAGCGCTGGATGGGGTCAACATTTTCCGCAGGTGGTTTTAAATCGCTCAGCAAAAAGCAGCCTACGCAGACGGAGTCGGAGGCTACAGAGAAACCTGAAGTCTCTAAGACGCATGAAAAGACTGCTGGTGATGAAACAGCTGCATTTGCCTGTCCTAAAGACAGGTGCGTGAGAGTTTTTCAAAGGTATTCTGCCTTAGAGAAACACCTGTCCTCAGAAAAATACACAGTCTTTTAAAGGAGAGATCTTTGCTAGACCTAACCAAGATCTATACCAACTCTGGGAACTATACCAACTCTGCAACCAGTTCCAGGAAGTGAACGTCGAACTGATTGCTGTAATAAGGAAGGCTGGGCTCTTAAGTCAACCAAGAAGGCCTACTGGAAGGACGCTAACATCACTCCAGTACCAAAGCAGAATCCAATACACGATGTAAACAAACATCTACGTCCAATATCCCTAACTCCCGTGCTTTCTAAGGTTGCTGAAGATTTCGTCGTGGAGAGTTTCCTCAAGCCTGTTGTGTTGGCGAAAGTGGATGTACGGCAGTTTGGGACTGTGCCAGGTTCCAGTACGACACAAGCACTAATAAGCATGGTCCACTCATGGCTTAGTGCTACGGATGGGAACGGTGCAACTGTCAGAACCATCCTCTTTGACTTCCGCAAGGCGTTTGACCTCATTGACCATCAGATCCTAGTTCAGAAGCTCTTTTCATACGATCTTCCAAGCGGAATAATTGACTGGATAGTGGACTTTCTGTCCTGTCGCCGACAGCGTGTTAAACTTAGTCAGGACTGTTACTCGGAGTGGGGGGCCATCCCATCAGGGGTCCCACAGGGCACAAAACTTGGCCCCTGGTTATTTACTATTATGATAAACGACCTCATCATCCCGGGTACAGACATGTGGAAATATGTCGATGACTCCACTATTTCTGAAACAGTCATGAAGTCTGAGGTCAGCAAAGTCCAACAAGCGGTTGACGAACTCGCGACGCAAGCTTCTGCTGACAAGTTCCAATTAAATGAAACCAAGTGCAAGGAACTGCGCATAACATTCAGTCACTCTAGAAAGAACTTTGATCCAATTAAGGTTAATGATCAGGACTTAGAGTGTGTAGAGCAAGCAAAGATCTTAGGTTTGCAGATATCTTGCGATCTCACGTGGAATAATCACGTATCCGAAGTTGTAAAGAAAGTAAACAAGCGCCTGTATTTTTTGCGTCAGCTTAAGCGTGCACAGGTCAAGTCGGAGGAACTTTTGCTCTTCTATTTGACTTGTATTAGGCCTGTCACTGAATATGCATGCCCTGTTTATCATCATAGCCTCCCGCAATACCTTTCAGTAGATCTTGAGAGATGTCAAAGGCGAGCTTTACGTATTATCTATCCAGATTGTTCGTACAATGAGGCGCTTCTTTTGACTGGTCTAGTTCCCTTACACAACCGCCGCGAGTTCTTATGTGATAAGCTTTTTAATTCCATCCTGTCTAATCCCTCGCACAAGCTCTATAGCTTACTACCTCCCAAGAATGAGTGCGAAGTCAATTTAAGGAGTCAGCACTCTTTTACTACACGGCGCCTCCACACCATTCGTACTCGAAATAGTTTTATCCATCACTGTGTCCATAAAGCAATGATGTAATATTGTTTTTCTCTTAATTATATATTTTTGTCTTTTTAATTAGTTCTTCTTAGCCATGTATTTTTTGTAGTATATATTTTATTGTAAATCAAACGTAATTCAGCCTGTGGCTGCAAGGTTTTTGATAATAAACTATCTATCTATCTATCTACAGGCTTATTGAGAAGCAGAAGACATACCTTGATGCCAAATTCAATTTTTGCCAAACGCCAGGTAGAAAATTAGACGGGGAAGTGGTTGCAAGAGAGATGAGACGTGTCCAAGGACCTGACGGTGCTCGAATTTTCAACGCTGCAGAGTCCTGAGCCCACAGCAGATCTCTTCCTACTTCTCTCGCCTTGCTGCCAAGGTTCGGAAACAACTACCGGATGATTGCGATGTTCAGGCCGGCGAAGAGGAAATCAACTTCACGATGGCAAGGAATAGTGGGCCCTAGAAACCATCTCCCTTGAGCACCCAATAGTGTTCGATCAGTTCGATATTTGTACCGTAGTGAAGAACGACACGTTGAAGAAGCTAAAACCTGGCATGCTGCAGAGTATTTGCTAGAACTTGGAGCTGAATGTTCCTGCACCTGCCATTCGACGAAAAGCACCATACCTTGTCTTGCTTGGTGAAGCTGTTTCCCAGTGCACATACCAGATCCTTCAGTAACCCATTTTAATTCTGATCGGTTACCTCGTTTGCTTGTTTTTAATACCTAGGGCTGTAATGGCTGAAAAGATCGCCTAATCGATAATATCTTATTTAGATAAGTAAATTTTAATCAGCAATTTTGGCATTTTACGTGGTTTAGGAGTTTCTGTTTAGGTTATTTTAAGTTAATTAGGACAAGAGGGTAATTGATCAACAACAACAAAAGAAAAAACCACAAAATATACGTATGAGATAAAGTTTAAAAGACATGCAGCCAATGGAGTAAATGGATAACTTAATATAACTAAAAAAAAAAGCGAGCAATGGACAAAGAGAACACAATCGCGCGATTTCAAAATTTCCCCTGTAACTGTTCTCAATGGTCCTTTTATTATTGGGGATTTAGTTCTCAGTAGACGTGTTTGAGACCCGA